>NC_081409.1:275486646-275561646 GCF_030272615.1 Cryptomeria japonica | reverse complement strand
TAATCCCTCTTGGATCGATAATCTAACAAGATAATCCTTAAATGATTTTACATCCGTTGAGTTAAACCATAGTAAACCCCTTTTAGGGTTGATTAAGTAAAATGCTTTTATGAAATTGATTTAATCTTGAAGAGATATTGGTGATTGACAATTTGGTCAAGGGTGACGCTTATGATAGGTGTTAGGATGTAGTTGTTTTAGGCCACAAACAATAGGCCATCTTGAGCCTTTGTTTAAGCGCTAACACCATGGGTAGCAACCGCAGAGAAACTGTTTGGGACATTGACCCTAGAAAGGGTTGTGTACCCACTAATCAGTTTACATCAAACCATAGAGTAGAAAATAGAACTACATACTTTACGCCTTGATCTTGTGCCAAAGCGAGTATGTAGGCAGTCTTGGGATGGAGTTGTCCCTCGTACTTAGGCATTTGTGGGTGGGGTCTAGGCTTGGTAAAAAGAAGGATTGAGTAAGAATCCTAATTTGAAAGATAAGTATAATAAAATGGAAAAAGTAATTCAATGCATACTCGGAAGGAATCCCGTATGGATTCGCTTGACTTCCCGAGGCTTTAAGCCAAATTTTGAGGCGGAATTCAAGCTTGAATTATGTACTTTAATTAATCCTAAGGGCGGCGACCTCAGTACACTTCTATTAGAAGAGTGTAGTACTTAGTGAGTGGCTCGGGACCTGAATGGTCCCAATGAGTCTAAGTCTCTGGCCAGAGCACCTCCTATCCCGATTGGATAGATGCCTACCCCGTATGGGTAGATGCCTATCGCGTACTGGATAGATGGAATCTTATGTCCCATATGGATAGATGCCTAACCTGTATGGTTAGATGCTCATCCCGGATGGATGAATGCCTAATCCAAATGGATGGATGCCCAGAGTATGCAATTGAATCAAACACAATGATTAAATTTAACAAAAAAAAAGAATGGTCAATTTTGTTGAGTTAATTATGGTGGGTTATTACATTTGGTATCAGAGCAAAGGTTCAAATCTAGGCCTTGTGCTCACTTCAATTTATACAACTAAGGGAATGTTTTGCAATGATAGAAATTAAATTTTAAAATCCTAAACCAAGAACTAACTACATAATTTAACTTTCAGGTAAAAACCTAGAATGGCTAGAGGAAGAGGAAGAGGAAGAGGTAATGGAAGACGTACTACCACTAGGAGTCAAAGGGAAGAAAACCATGAGGAAAACCATGAAGAAAACCATGAGGAATACCATGAAGGGGATCAACATAACCCAGGAAATAACGAAGATGGGGTCGGAGCTATAATCAACCTTCTAACCAAGCAAAGAGATAAAATCAACTTCTTGGAACAATCAATGCAGGACCTTAGGGAAAGGCAGAATGACTTTGAAAATCAAAGTGGTACCCAAAATGGAAACCCTGGTAGCAATCAAGGGAATATGTTGGGTAATAGAAAAGAAAATAACATATTAGAGTTCACCAAGGACTTAAAGAAAATCACCCCTCCTAAGTTCGATGGGAGGAAAATCGGTGAAGGAGCTGAGAATTGGTTAAATGAAATGGAAAAGTATTTTGAACTAAGAGATTTTAGCAAAACAACCAAGGCCTTATGGGGTTCCTATCAACTCACAGGGGAGGTAGCTAGTTGTTGGACCAACACCAAGGAACAAAATGGGTATAGCAGGGAAACAGTCACATGGGATCAATTTGTTCACCACTTCCGAGAGACGTGGCTCCCTCAATTGTTCTTTGATGAGAAGGTGATAGAATTCCATAATCTACATCAAGGGCCCCTATCAGTCCAACAATATTGGGATAAGTTTGCCAAATTACTTAAATATGTACCTATGTACCAGAAAGATGAAGAAGGCCAAGAAATTAAGTTCATTTTGGGGCTAAATACCAACATAGGGGCAGAGGTTGACATGCATGGACCCAAAAACATGAATGAAGTACTTGAGAAGTCCCTATGGCAAGAAAGGAAGATTCAAACATTAGCAAGGCAGAACTATAATGGGAACCACTCATTTAAAAGGAAGCAGGAATTCAATGGGAACACTAACTTCAACAAAGGTCAAAGGAATAATTCTTCCAAAAGAAGGCCACCCCCTATCAATATCAGAGGAATGGAAATAATAATAATAATAACCGGGGCAATAATAACAGAGGCAACTACAACAGGAATGACCAGCAGAGCAGGATAACTTATCCACCCAGGGCCAATGAAACAAGGAATGATCCTCCTAGGAACCAAGGCAAGAGGGGTCCTCCAGGTGGATGCTTCATGTGTGGGGGAAACCATTTTGCTAGAGAGTGTCCCAGGATGCAAGGTCAGATTAGGGCCAATCAACCCCAACAAGGACCCCAACAAAGGATTCATGCAACAGTTAGGAACCGAAGAGAAAGATACCAGAATGTTCCCATGGAAACTACAGGTACACTATTTGAACAACCAATTTCAATTCTAATTGACACTGGGTCATCTGAATGTTTCATCTCGCCTGAATTAGTAAGCAAATATACATTAAAATTTAATCAAATGGAGTCATCATGGACAGTTCAATATGGGGATAAGGCAACTAGGGAAGTAACTAAGTGTTTGTCGAGGGCAAGGGTACAATTTCCTGAGTTTGAAACAAGGGTAGATCTCTATGTGGCACCCCTAGGATTATATGATGTAATTATTAAAATGAGTTGGTTAACAGACCATCAAGCTAATGTAGATTGCTATAGAAAAGTTGTTGAATGTTTGGATGATGGAGGAAAAAGGGTCAAAATCCAAGGAAAGTTTAATCCCATTAATATAGAAACCATATCAGCCATGCAATTAAATAAGGAAAGAAGAAGAGGAGGCCTAATCTATATGGTTGAAATTGATGAAGGAAAAGAGGAAAATACCCCAACTTTTGAAAATACTCCTGTAGACACCCAAAATTGTCCAGTCTAATTAAATAAATATTTTATTTATTTAATTATCTAAGCCTAATTCTTCTATTAATTAAATAAATCTTTATTTATTTAATTAATTCATTTATCCTCTTCTAGCCTTATTTCTCATTTAAATAAATACATTTATTTATTTAAACTATCCTTTTCCTAAATTAAATAAATATCTTATTTATTTAATTATCCCACTTCTTCTATTAATTAAATAAATCTTTATTTATTTAATTAATTCATTAACCTTTTCTACCCATGACACATGTCATTCATCTCTTAATTCATACACTACCTACCCCTTTCATTATTTTATTATTTCTTCTACCTACCCTCTAATCATAGCCGACCTCCTTTTACACCTCTCAATCTTATCCCTCCATTTCATATAGTGTCTTCTATATAAGGAGATGCTTCCTTCATTATCAAACCCTAATCACTGAGTCTAAGGAATCAACTTATGCAATTGACTACACTATGATCCTACTTGCAACCACATTCCGTTCTTTGTTGAGCTCTTGTGCACATAAAATCTGAGAGCAAATACATCAAGCAAGATCAATGGAGATAGGAAGAATGGAGATCAAAACCCTATTGGACATGTGATGGTATAATCTTTGTGATTTTGTTTATTTACATTGTCTTAGGTAATCTTCATATGTTATGGTGGATCTTTGTTGATTGTTAGGCTAGGGTTTTGTGGTTGAATTCATTTAGCCTTTCAATATCGTTATTATTGTTATCCATTTTCACCATATACAACTCCTTTCTTAAAGGAATTCAAGGATGTATTTCCAGAAGAGTTACCCGGCTTACCCCCTAAAAGGAGTTTGACTTTTCTATCAAAGTTCTACCAAGAGCTGAACCAATATCAAGGGCACCTTACCGAATGAACACAACTAAATTGCAAGAGCTCAAGATGCAATTAGAGGAACTCCTAGCTAAGGGATTAATAAGGCCAAGTGTATCACCATGGAGAGCGCCAGTCTTGTTAGTTAAGAAGAAGGACAGAACCTTAAGACTCTGCATCGACTATAGGATGTTGAACAAGGTCACAATAAAGAATAGGTATCCCTTACCTCGCATAGAGGATCTTTTTGACCAAATGAAAGGAGCAGCAGTTTTCTCAAAGATAGACCTCTGGTCAGGGTACCATCAACTCAGAATTAAGGAGGAGGGCATTCCGAAGATAGCTTTCAGGACTAGATATGGGCATTATGAGTTCACAGTAGTTCCTTTTGATGTAACCAATGCCCTAGCCGCATTTATGAACCTAATGAATAGTGTACTCCACGACTACTTGGACAAATTTGTTTTGGTATTTCTGGATGACATATTGATTTACTCTAGGAATGAGGAGGAACATTTAGTACACCTACAAATTGTTTTGCAAAGGTTGAGAGAACATAAGTTATATGGGAAACTGTCAAAATGTGCCTTCTTCAAGGAAAAGATTCACTACCTTGGGCATATGATATCTAAGGAAGGAATAGCAGTTGATCCAGATAAGATAAAGGCAATAGTAGAATGGCTGACCCCTAAAAATGTTTCAGAGGTAAGAAGCTTTATGGGGCTAGCAGGTTACTATAGGAGGTTTGTGGAAGGGTTCTATAAACTAGCAAACCCCATCACCTCATTACAAAGGAAGGGTAAAAGGTTTGTGTGGACAGAACAAAGTGATAAGGCATTCCAAATCTTGAAGGGAAAACTAACCTCAGCACACATTCTAAAAGTACTAGATTTGAATGGACACTTCACAGTCGTAACTGATGCTTCTATTGAAGGTTTAGGAGGAGTACTTGTCCAAGATGAAGGGGTAGTAGCTTACGAATCTAGAAAGCTAAAGACTCATGAAGTTAATTATGCACCCCATGACTTAGAGTTAGCAGTGATTGTGCATGCCCTACAAAATGGAGACACTTCTTACTAGGGAAGCCCTTTGAGTTGAAGTCGGATAACCAAGGACTAAAGTACATCTTTACCCAACCCCACTTAAATGCTAGACAAAGAAGGTGGTTAGAGTTTCTAAGTGAATATGATTTTGAAATTGAATATGTTAAGGGGAAGGAAAATAGGGTGGCGGATGCTTTGAGTAGGAGGAGACACTTGATTACTATAGCAACATTCAAAACTTCTTTCAAAAAGCAAGTAATGGATGAGCAGAGTCACGACCCATGGTATGAGCAAGTCAAATTGACATTAGAACACGATCCAACCGATCCTAAGATTGAAGGGTATACATTAGACGAAGATGAGTTTCTCAGATACAATAATAGAATCTATATTCCTAATTTAGGAGACTTAAGGGAAGTAGTCTTGTCGGAGGCTCACAATGCCCCTTATTCAGGGCACCCAAAGGTTAACAAACTTTATGCAGATTTAAAGAAGTTATACTTTTGGCAAGGGATGAAGAATGACATATTCAAATATGTGGATAAATGTTTGGAGTGTCAAAGAGTAAAGGCAGAACATAGACATCCAGCTGGATTGTTACAGTTACATGATGTACCTCAACACAAGTGGCAAGTTATTAGCATGGATTTTGTGCAAGGGTTTCCCACGTCACCTTCTAAACATGATACAATAATGGTGGTAATTGACAAACTCACTAACGTGGCACACTTTATACCAGGGAACCTGATGGATGATGCACCTACCTTGGCTAGGCATTTTGTTAAGGAAATATTTAGGTTGCATGGAATACCAGAGAAAATCATATCAGATAGAGATGCTAGATTCACTTCAAGGTTTTGGACCACCCTTCAATCAGCTCTGGGAACTTAACTAAATTTTAGCACTGCATACCATCCTGAAACTGACAGTCAGACAGAAAGGACAAATCATATTATGGAAGACCTACTTCGCATGTACTGCATGGACCAACAAAAGAAATGGGAAGAGTACCTACCTCTGGTAGAATTTGCTTACAATAATACATATCAAACATCTTTGGGAATGGCACCTTTCGAAGCATTATATGGTAGGCCATGTCGAACACCTTTGAGTTGGGATAGTCTTGAAGATAGAGTAATTGTTGGACTAGACATGTTGAAAGAGATGGAAAGGAAAACTAAGGAAATTAAACAAAGATTGAAGGAAGCCTCCGATAGGCAGAAAATTTATGTGGACAAGAACAAGACACCAAGGGAGTTTGAGGTGGGAGAGAAAGTCTTCCTAAGAGTTAGGCCACACAAGAGTTCCATAAGGTTTGGGAAAAAGACCAAGCTTGCACCTCGTTATGTTGGGCATTTTGAAATATTGGGAAGGATTAATCCAAATACATACCAGTTGGCCTTACCTCCCCAGTTGAGCCAAATCCATGATGTCTTCCATGTATCTCTTCTTAAAAAGTATGTACCTGATGAGAAACACATTTTGAATTGGGATGCTTTACAGGTCCAGGAAATGGGAGGAATAATGATAGAGCCATTCAAAATCTTGGAGAGGCGCCAGTGCCAATTGCACAACAGATAGGTTGATCAATGCAAAGTGCAATGGAATCAGTATGATGAAAAGAATGCCACGTGGGAGGATATTAAGGAAATGCAACATTTTTTTCCTTTTTTGTTTTAATCATGAACTATAGACTCTTTTGGATGCATTCAATAAGTGCATCGAGACGATGCACAAATTAAGGGGGGGAGGATGTCACAACCCTCCTTTATCACTTTTTGATTTAAATACAATTATATTATATTTTTGGTTAAGCTATTTAAATGATTGAATAAATGTTATAAAAGAATAAAATGAATACACACACACACACTTGGAGAATATAATTCAAAATGCATTATTTTTATTTATTTATTTTCCACTCCCAATTATGGCACATGTTGTAGGAAGAATAAGAAGCTTCTAGATGAATCTCCACCACCTTGCATGTAACTCCCCCACTAAGTTTAATCAATTTGCATGAGTCCAATATTGGAAAAGAATCTCTTTTTTAATTAAATTTTCTAGATAGTGGAATGGAGGGATTTTTCTTATAAAATGATATGCAAGTTTCAAAGAAGGGAGTTGATTATGTTTGAAGGAAATTTCCCAAGTTTTAGTAGTAGGATCTTCTTTGGTAGTCTCATTTTCGTTGCAGGATTTTTAAGTTGTTGTTTGAAGGATTCCTCTCAAGTTACAAGGAAGGATCAAAAGGATAGCTAGAGGATTCAACATCAAGCTTCAGTAAACCGGGTTCTCTCCTTTTGTCATATGAGGAATTTGTATTTATCAAAAAATATATAGTTTCTAGATTCTTTAGTTGAATATAGTTTTCTGAAAGAATCACGTTTTTTTTAATTGCTAGATAGGAAGAAAATCTATTTTGTTTTCTTTAAATGCAATGATATAATTCTTTCTCTTTTTAAATACAAATGCAGATTTCTCTTGCATATTTTATTTAATCTATTTAAAAGGTAGAAAATCATATTTTTTGCTTTTCTGTTTTCTCTTGAAAACTAGAGATGATATTGAATATAAAAATAAATAAACCTCTCTCTGTGAATGATTAAATAAATCTCTTCTTCTTATTTAGGAATAAAATGCAGCTCTTATTTAGAAATTATGCACATGATCTTGCTTTCTGCTTTTCCAAAGATTTTAGATCTATCCAAAAATCATATTTCCCCTTTTTTAAAATCCTTTTTCTGAGATTAAAAAATCTTCCTTGTGTGATTAAATGATATGAATCTTAATATTTATTCTCTCTTGAATTCTTTTCTCTGGCTCTTCGAATGGAAATCTAAAAGTAAAATTTCATCCTTTAATTAAATTTTACTTCTCTGTGAACAGAAAAGTCTGATAACAAAATATAAACCTCATTGTGTTCATTATTCACTATGGAAAATATTATTCTTTTCCTCTCAGAAATCTCCCTCTCTATGAATATTAGTTGGGAAATATAATATAAATCCCCCTGTGTGAGCTTTGTATAAACATCTACCTACTTCTTGATAATCTGTGCATCGCTAGAGCAAATTATTTCTCTGTTTTATTTTATTTCTCTGTTATATTTTCATCCCTGGAATTAAATTGTTATTCTCACTCTTACATTAATATTTTCTTATACACACATACCTGTTTATATACTCTTCTTTTATGTAATTAATAAATCTAGTAATGTAAACCTCATATATATATAATTTATTTCAAACGTTAAAATTTATTAAATGTTGCAAGGCGATTTTAATTTACCAATGGCACGGTCTTCGAAAATTATTTTGAATGATTAACAGAGGTCAATGCATGGGGAGGCGGAGTAACTGCCGGGGGCAGTGATACCCTCCACTACCCCTGCGGTCACTGTCACAGCAGTGGCCACAGGGGGAGTGGAGGGGCCCACGGTGTCCCCTCAACCCTGTGGGTCTACGCATGCAAGACTGCAGGGGTGATGGGACCCATGGTCCCCACCCCCCCTCTATTTGCTATTAACAAACACGTGGTTTGTTTTTTTAGATTTCTTTTATATTTTAAATTTTAAATCTTTTTTTTAAATGGAAATTATTAGTAATTACTTAGTTTAAATTTTTAGTTTAATTGTTAAAAAAATTTAAATTAGTAAAATAAACTTAGGTAATATCAAGATAAATTTACCTTTTAGCAATTTTCTATATTGTAAATTAAATTGTATTAAATTTTATAATTGTCCTTAGTAAAAATTTATTAAATTCCTTTAAGCAATTTTCTAATTACAATTGTGTTAAATCTTATAATTGGAATTTTATAAAAACTATTTAAAATTTGTTGGGTCACTTAGTTGGTATTTTGGACTCATTAAAAGCAATTATTGTACATTAATATGATTTGAATCAAATGTCTAAATTAATTGCTATTTTTGGAACCTATGACCATAGGAATCAGGCATTGCTTAATCATGCATGCAAGTTACACTATTCTTATATCATGCAAGTTACTTATATTGACACTTTCATCTCCATGCAAGCTACACATGTAAATATTAATATGCAAGTTTCATAATGGTCATTATTATGCAAGTTATATTTCAAGTTTTGAATAATAAATAATTTAGTTATGGTTTTTTTTTATTCTACGTGATTCATCAAGTAGTTATTTCAATTATTAAATTATACATGTTCAATTAGTAATTGTTTTCAAGTATGATGTTTTCATAGCTCTTAGTTAGAAAACTAAATAGAGGAAGATGGAAACCAGAACCTAGTAGCGTTCGGTATATACAGTGCCTCTAGGTCACGCTTACAGGTAATGCCATCGTGTTGAACTACTGCACTTAACGCCTAATAAAGCTACATCAACGACGTCTGTGGCATCATCCCTATAAATTGTTAGGGAGTAATAAGGGACACTTGGAAGTTAAAATCCAAGGGGCGGGTAATCCCTCTTGGATCAAAAATCTAACAAGATAATCCTTAAATGATTTTACATCCGTTGAGTTAAACCATAGTAAACCGCCTTTAGGGTTGATTAAGTAAAATGCTTTTATGAAATTGATTTAATATTGAAGAGATATTGGTGATTGACAATTTGGTCAAGGGTGACACTTATGATAGGTGTTAGGATGTAGTTGTTTTAGGCCACAAACAATAGGCCATCGTGAGCCTTTGTTTAAGCACTACCACCGTGGGTAGCAACCGCAGAGAAACTGTCTGGGACATTGACCCTAGAAAGGGTTGCGTACCCACTAATTAGTTTACATCAAACCATAGAGTAGAAAATAGAACTACATACTTTACACCTTGATCTCGTGCCGAAGCGGGTATGTAGGCAGTCTTGGGATGGAGTTGTCCCTCGTACTCAAGCGTTCGTGGGTGGGGTCTAGGCTTGGTAAAAAGAAGGATTGAGTAAGAATCCTAATTTGAAAGATAAGTATAATAAAATGGAAAAATTAATTCAATGCATACTCGGAAGGAATCCCATATGGATTTGCTTGACTTCCCGAGGCTTTAAGCCAAATTCTGAGGTGGAATTCAAGCTTGAATTGTGTACTTTAATTACTCCTAAGGATAGCGACCTTGTGCACTTCTATTAGAAGAGTGTAGTACTTAGTGAGTGGCTCAGGACCTGAATGGTCCCAATGAGTCTAAGTCTCTAGCCAAAGCACCTCCTATCCCGATTGGATAGATGCCTACCCTGTATGGGTAGATGCCTATCCCATATTGGATAGATGGAATCTTATGTCCTGTATGGACAGATGCCTAACCCGTATGGTTAGATGCTCATCCCAGATGGATGAATGCCTAATCCAAATGGATGGATGCCCAGAGTATGTGATTGAATCAAACACAATGATTAAATTTAACAAAAAAAAAAGAATGGTCAATTTTGTTGAGTTAATTATGGTGTGTTATTACATATTTACATCTATATACACATGTATATCTGTATATATACACATGGATATATATATGGACAGATCCTAAAATAAGTCAAAGTAAGCACTTGTCTTGCAGAGTGAAAGCATTGCCGACCACAAACAATGTATATACATCTATATACATGTACATATATATGTATATATATATGTACATGTATTTATATTAAATTTATTAAAAGTGTTCATAGTAGTTATAGATATAAGTACATGTATATATATACATGTATACATATATGTAAATCCATTCTAAAATTTATATATCCACAAAGTCAGTAATCATTAACAAGATTACGAAAGAGCAATAACCAAGAAAGTGTAACAAGAAACTGAATAGTTTTCGTCTAGAGTGCAAGTTTTTTTACATTTTAGAGATCTAATAGACTTAGCAACAATGTTGTAATGCCATTGATGGCTATGCTCTATTGCAGTATACATAGATTAGCATAAATGACATTACGTTGTTGGATGTTATGATATGACAACTACTAAAATGTGAAATCATGCATTTGAAAGATTCATCTATCAAATGCACATGTGCAGAAATAGAGACTTGCCATTAATTACTACTATAAGAAAGCATCACTACTTAACCCATAAAACTTTTGAACATTAGTAATGCTACATTTTTTACATTACTTTGCAGTCTAAAAATTATTTTCTATAGATTTTTTACATTACGTGTTATTCTCCAAATTTAAAGTCTTCCACCTACCATCCCAAATGCTACTATATGCAGCATGATGTGCTAAAAGAAAATGTCATGGAGTGCTTTTCTGACAATTATTTCTTTTGAAGGTTGTATTGTTCCCAACCAAAAGTATTTATTGCACCCATGAAATTCTTATTATTCACCCTCCATCCCCCATGCTGGTAAGACCAGCATCTTATACAACCTTTTGTTGAAATGCATCTGATTTATGCCATGTCAAACCTACATCATTACTTGATTTACATAAGTTAAAGTCTTCAAATAATTATTACAAGTTTTTATAATCAGTCAATAGAAAATTCATTAGGATTTACAAAAAAAATTAATGTCTACTTTAAGATAAGCTCTCTTATTCTTTTGTGTCCACTTTTTTTAGTAATGCATTTTCATTCTGTTATTCCAACAGAAAACAACCATACTAACACAATCAAATTTCAACAATGGATAGAAGATTGAAAGAAATAGAGGACATTAACAATGTCATTGAAAGGATGTTGCAAGAGAGCAACAAGTTAAAGAGCAACCTCAGAAAGTTAATCCAGCACTACGAATATAAATTACCCAACCAATCAACAGAAAACCTCTCAACATCTTGTAGTGTTGTAACAACCATACATAGTATCAAATTAGCGCGTCTACCAATACCAAGTGTTGAACAATTAACTGATCCAATGGTTATTTTCACATTGGGAGACAGAGTATTTAAATGGAGTGATAACGAGCTTGGATGGGTTGCTTGGGTAGATCCTCTCTTTCTATAATTACTGAGCCTTTGAAAAGCTACACTCATATTTTGATTAACCTTTGAAACAAACAAATTCATCTCATATTCTTATTGGTCTTAGATGAGATGAACTCATATTTTGCTAACACGTTCTCAAATATGTAAATCATAAAGTGATATTTTATGTTTTTTAAGCTTGTCAGCATATGACCAATTGTCCTTTTGAATACATGTTTCAATCACACTATGATCAGTTCATTACCATTTCAAACAAAGTCTTGAACTCTATCATCATTAGTCTATGGTGAGTTGAACTAATTTTTTTGCACATGATTTGTAAATTTGTAAATCGTAAACTAAGATCTTATATTTTACTGTTCTTATGCATATATGCCTTTGATCAGTCGAACTCATATTGTGATTGTATTCTGATATAAGAAATATAATTCATCATGCTTGTAATTTACTTTTAACTGTCAAAATCATTAAAAAAAAAAAATCCACCTTAATGTAGGTACAATTTCTGCATTTTCAATACGCTTAGTTCACCACATACCTGAACTTGCCCAAACTGAAGAACTACTAAAGAAAACAATACAGGAAAAGAACTACAATCTTCAATTTGAATTGGCGAGATTTTTTTTGTTTAGTAGGATTTTGTTGCATACTTACCAACCACAATGAATTAGTCTACCCATTATGGCATTCAATCTATTCTAACAGAATATTTTAAACTTCATAATAGGAACTCAATCAACTTTATTCTACAAGCCAATATACCAGTCAAGGTGAAACGAAATTTATCATCAAATTGAATCTAGAAGGATTTTGAAACTAACAAACAGGTAAGTACGATATACTTGCATGGCGTTCTGTTTATTTCATACGCATTGTACAATATTCAAATCTTCCAATAAATAAAACTTTTAGGATTAAATAAATTAACTTTTTGTCATAACATGAACTGGCATGTACGCTAAGTTGTGAGATTTGTCTCAAACAAAAAAGATCTATATCCACAATGGCATCTCCAGGAACCACCTCTGAACCAATAGAGGAATCCATAATTGACAGTTTGGTAAGCTAAATTATCAAACCTTTTCAAAATAAGAAACATTTATGTTCTTTTTTTGACAATACATCTCTCTTTTCCATTCCATCCTTTTTGTTACCACATGTACCCTTATTTCATAGCACAGTCCAAAAGTAGATGAATACTCTATAGATAACATAGCTTGATTACATACTCTACTAACACATGCTTTACAATAACAAGTAAGCACATATATGACATGTTTAACGTTAACATTAAATCCTATATATTCATATTATTTTTTGTAGGAAAATACCCAAGAGTATGCCCCTATCCCTTTTGCAATACAATCTATCAATACTGGGGATGAGCTTCCTTCAGCATTGCTACAAGTTTTGTCATTTCAGAAAATGCAGAACAGCAGAGATGATACTGATAGACATAAATTAGTCTTATCTGATGACACATACATGCAGTTAGCAATCTTGCCTTCTAAATATGCTATTCTGATAGATTCAAATATTCTAAAAATAGGCATGATAGTCTAGTTATCGAGTTATACATGCAAATACATATGGAACACAAGGTAGGAAATAAAGTATGGTTATTAAATATGATATGTTTCATCTCTATTTAATTGTTTTCAAGTATAATTGAAAATATTTTAAAAAGAAGTCTTTTCTTTTCACAAGAAAATTGTAATACTTAGTTTGCAAGTAAAACAAAGTGATTGTCCGTTCTTTGGTAAACCAATATACCTATTCAAAGAATAACAACCAGAAACAATGTTTGAGGACACATCATCAACATCTAAATGATCTCTTTAGTTTTCTACTGAATTGCCATCCTCGCAAACAACAACTTCTGAAAATATAAGCCCTATCAAAACTTTGAATCCATACCAAAATAAATGGACGATCAAAGGAAGAGTTACTCATAAATGCCCTATTAAGGCATACAGCACAACCACAAAAAATGGGCATGTGTTTAGCTTTAACATTGTCGACTACGAGGGTTGTGAGATTAGAGTCACATGTTTTGATGAAATAGCTCAGTTACACTCTAACCGTGTGGAAGTAGGTTCACATTATGTTATTTCAAAGGGATCCATTAAGGAAGCGAACACAAGGTACAACAAACTAAACAGCCATTTAGAAATCAACTTATCTAATACATCCATACTAAAATGTTGCACCAATGAAGAAGAAGCAGATCAACAACATTCTCCTTTCACGCCCATTAGTGAATTGTTTCATCTAACCAATAACATGTTGGTTGACATAATTGGTCTTGTTTTGTACATTGGAGATATCATTCCAATACACAGGAAAGATGGTAGTCAATTACAGAAGTGAGTTGTCAAAATTAATGATATGTCTGGATCAACAATTGACATCAACCTATGGGGTCCAATGGCAGAACAAAGAGGCCTAGAATTGAAAAACATGTTGACCAATGATAGTGTGCTTATCCTTGCTTTATGTAATGCTCGTGTTGGCTATTTCAATGGAAAGCTTATAAACATAATAGCTGCCACAACATTACATATCAACCCACCTTTTCCAGAGGCAAAACCTCTAACATTAAGAGGAAAGGATCCTTTGCTTGTTGCACCCTTTGTTCCAGAAACTATCCACATAGATGGGAAATATAGTAGAATGACTATTTCTTCAATCTGTGAGAGGATGAGTATCAAACCAGAAACAATTCAGACTACTTTGTTGGTTGTTCTGCGTTTTGTAAACGTAACTGATAAAAGTTTCTATTACGCAGCTTGTCCACTAATAGTCAATGGAAGGCCTTGCAAAAAAAAATGTACACAGCAAGCTGATGATTCTTGGTTCTATCATAGATGTGAAATGACCATGCAAGACTGCAACTATAGTTACCTCTTGCTAGTAAAGTTACAAGATGCCACAGGTACTCTTTGGGCCACTGCATTTGATGACGTTGGTATTGGCTTGCTACACAAAACTGCAAAAGAGCTTTGTGCATTGGAAAATGATGCAACAACAATAGAAACACCTTGCTCAGTGATTAAGAGGATTCTCTCACATCACTATTTATTCACACTCTTGGTGTCCACTGACACATACAATTCTAAATCAAAGATGAAAGTCATAGTCAATAAAGTCTCTCATGTTGACTTCAAAGCTAAGTGTGATGCACTGCTTGCAGAAATTGGTCGCCTAAGTACACAGGCTTAGAATTATAAAGGATCTTTCTTGATTATGAAACTTTCAGTTTATAATACAATTATTACATTAGATAATTTACATATTTAATAGTTTTACAAATACAAACAATTACCTTTTATGAACACATGACTGCTTCTATAAATATGTATATGCACATTTCTTACATCTATTTCTTATCTCTTTGAAATTATTAATATGTCTTGTACCTTCAATCCTCTTTCTATACTTTTCTAATGGACAGGGACTACCTTATTTGCAGAAAATTTATACATATATGCACATATATCTTTTTTTTCATATCTATTTGTAGAACTATACAACACCAGAATTATTCATAGTTATAGAATTTTGCAGATATACATGTGTAGTTATATATGTGCATATCTATATATACAAATTTTCATATATTTGATTAATATGTATATATACATGCATCTGTATGTATCAAAGAATTATACATATACACACACACACATATATATACTATAATTATTCATAGTTTTAGTTTTTTTGATATATACATGTGTAGTTATATATGTGCATATGTTTGTATACAGAACTTCAAATATTTAATTGATATGTATATATACATGTGTATATGTATACATGCATCTATATGTATCAGAAATTGCTATATCTGTGCATACCTATATTACAATAATGCTTTTGAAAAAGCAAGTCACTAACAACAATAAGTGTAGGCAGAAGAACACTACAAAGTCAATTTACGACTTTGTAAAACCCATATGTTTCAAGTAAAGCAGTTTATAAAACCCATACATTTCAAACAAAATCTCAACCTCACATATATACACTAACAAACACAAGATTCTATCATTTGACATATATGGACGTGTATTTATATATGTGCATATCTACGTGTAGAAGTATTTGTATACTTCATTTACATGTATATAAATACCTGTACATATATGTTGAGTAAATCAGAGCAACAAAACAACATAACAGATCAGTAGACATACAAATAAACATCAGAAAACCACTTTACAAATAAAAAAACTAATCCTCTAAAAACACATAATCATAGATCAAGCAATTTTCAATTCTCATACATTCTTAATACATACCTCAATGTTAACTATCTTCAATTATGAAAATTCTGACATACCTCTGTTCTCTTTCAAATATTAGATATCTATCGAGCCTTGCTCTCAAGAAATTGATGCTATCAAATTGAAGAGAAGGCAGACCAATAGAACTTACTATGCAAAGAACAGAGGCAATATCTCCAAGAAACGACAATTGAGACGTCATGCACTACAAAGACCTGGTAATAACTTAGGAAAATTATTACAAACAAAAAGCAATGATCTTGAGCAAATTAATGTGAATCAAACACATTCTACTGCTCCTGAACTTGCTCTGAAGACTCCTTCATTTCAACATGCATTGTCTAATTTTTGGAAAAGGATTGATATGTTGGAGGTCACATAGCCATGTATTGTTTGTAAAGAAATGTATGTGGGCATGATTATTAAAAAAGTCAATCATGTAGTTATGTGCATGAGATGTTGTGCTAAAAAAGGCCTCCACCGTTTTTCGTTATCAAACAATATGGACCCAGGTCAACAACCTTCTGTTTTAAAGTCTCTTTCTCAAGTAGAAGAAATGCTCATAGCAAGAATTGCCCCTATTTTGCAAGTTACACATGCAAGGGGAGGACAATACAAATATTTTGGCCACACAATTAACTTCCCACAAGATATTTCTGAAATTGCAATAACATTGCCCCATCAAATTAAGCATTTAGAAATTCTTATTGTCCATAGAACCAATTTGCAAGGATTAACTTATGACTATTACAGGAATATATTTCACGTCATGGATGTATTGACTTACAAAATGAAACATGATCAATACTACAAAGATGTAGTCATTGATCTAGATGCAATGCATCTATTACCAGACCAGAGCACTGACATTACAGAGCTATTGCATTTAGTACATTCACCTCAAGAAGATGATATTCAAGATAATCCAACTCTGCTGAATATTAACAATGAAGAACAAATAGTGGAGAGCACTTCTTCATTCATTCCACAACTACCATCATTAATACCAGAACTTGATGCCATAAAAACAATCCTACATCTAGATAATACCAACAACAACATTGTTGCTTGACCACAAATTGGTACATCACCTATCAATGAGTACAATACAGAGGGCCTCCTTTCCATGGCATTCCCAACACTCTTCCCTTCTGGAATGGCTTTACCACTACAGCAGAGAACAACGCATGTACATTTACATGAATATGCTTTGAACCTAATCAAATATTATGATCAAAGATTTGGTCAACATGTGCACTTTAGATATTATGTCTACAATCTTATGATGAGACATCGATCTCAACAATCAGCTGATGTGTTCATTAAGACTAATCTAGAAGATAGTCTTCCACACAATCTTCATGGTCTAAAAGAATACTTACAAAATACACCCTCAAATGAATTACTAAATCATATCATGCGATATGCAGCCTCGTTGTGTGGTACACGAGCATTTTGGAGCAAATCCCGACGAGACCTTACAAATAGAACAATTAGGTGCACCTACATTGTTCTTTACCATAAGCTCAGCTGATACAAAATGGCCAGACTTGCATAAGTTATTGCCCAAAACAAAGTCAACTATTGTGCACAACAACAAAAGATAATTTATTGAAAATTTAGTCAATAATCCACATATAACAGCTTTATACTTGCACTTAAGATTTCAAATCTTTCGTGATGAAGTCATTGTCAAACAGTTGAAAGCCATTGACCACTGGTACAGATATGAATGGTAACACCAAGGATCTGTCCATATATATGGCTTTCTTTGGTTGCCAGAAGCACCAAATATTGATAACCTTGATTGGTCAGATCATGCAAGTATCCAATCAGTTAAACACTTCTTTGACAAGTACATTGCAGCATGGAATCCACGTACTAAAGAGGCTTGCTTGAACAGGCAATATATGCTCACAATTTCAAATCCATGTCTTGTAGATACAGAGCTCATATCTGATGAATACTAAGAGGGGGGGGTAAATTAGTATACCAGAAAATACTGAACTTAAACACTTAAACAATTTAGCAGTAAACTAGTATAACAGTTTTGCTAGCAAACCGGTTAACACAAATGCAAACCAAACAGCAAATAAGGCATTCACCCACAAAAGCACAATCACCATAACACAAGAGATTTTGACGTGGAAACCCAAATGGGAAAACCATGGTGAGATGAAACTCACAAGTAACTATCTGCAGAATAGTAACCAGACCGATTAAGGTCAGATCGGTTAAGGTCAAACCGGTTAAGGTCATACAATGTTCTTCACCAGAATAGATCCTGTTAGGAATCTCAATTTTTGTTAGGAGATAAGTTCGATTAAAGACTACCTTGTGAGAGGATTTCAAATCCATAGTTGTGAACCACCTTGTTAGAGGATTTGCAAAGGCTTTTCTAGGCCTACCTAGTTACGGGTTTCAGACTTGTCGAAGATGTGAGTAATCAACAAGTGAATGATCTAGCAAATAGCACAGTCTTCTTGGTTAGATCCATGATAGCTCATTGCTAATGCATTTCAGCATTACTTTAGTCTTCAGTAAATCAACACTATGTTACAACACACAGACTCGATCTTCTCTTCTAAGATCTCACATACAAAAACTCAACAACCACCAAAAACCCTAACATCTACTCCTAATAAAACCCTAAACATGATGTCCTTAAAAAGGAATCCGATTTCATGTTTGTCCAATAGGATTACATTGCAAGTTCCTAGGTTCATTGCATCTAGACACATTTAGTAACACGGCACAAAATCACCACCAAAGTGTCGGTGGATGGTAACTCATCACAAAAATAATACTAGTTGGTAACTCATCACAGAGTAATATAGGTTCAAATATTAGGTTCAAATATTAAACCGATTACCGGTTGTCAAAAAAAATGAAAACTGGGAAAATGATAACTGTCGCTTGAGATCCTCAAACCGCTTGAGGTCTTCATACCGCTTCGGATCGGTAAACACTTTCTGCAAAACATCGATAGTCTAAAGACTATAATACATAATACCGGTTTGGAACAAATACTGGTTGAGTAGAACTTATACATACAAAAAGTGATCTCAAAGCAAGTGTGTGTCCATCAATGACAATCACAACATCATCATCAAAAATGGCAACAATCTCCCCCTTTGGCATTGATGGCAACACTTAGGAAAAATTTTGACATCTAAGTGTTTTACAACAAAAATATGCCATAATCAAAAATTACTCCCCCTAAGCATATACACTATCCCTTTTGCAGAAAATGCCATGTATACTACTCCCTTACAGAGATAAACATGAAAGTATACTTAGCTCGCATCAAAATTTTAAATACAGAATACTACTCTCCCTTTGCCAACAATGACAAAGTACAGCTGAATAACCCATGTTTCCGTTATCATTAAAAATCATAAGTGTTTATGACAATAAAGAGTGAAACTTGTCAAAAACTGATTTAAAGTCTAGCATAAATGTCTTCATGGATAAAGACCATGACTCAAGCAATGAGGTAGCAACCTCACTTTTCGTTTGCATCTAGAAAACTTGTTCCTCCATGGCATCCAAGGTACTCATCTCTTGAGTGACTATTAAGGCATCCAAATTGAGATAGCATTTCTGAAGTATTTGCAGTCTTGTTAGTAGAACCAGTTGAAGTTCCTACAAATCTCGTGTCCAGTTGCTGATCTCTAACTCTATTCTTACAGTCTGGAGTTGAAACCGGTGAACAGTTTTCCCATAGGTGGTGAAGGAATCATAGGGCGTCTTGAAGGTGCTTATGTATGCTTGCAAGTCAGATTGTAGTTTGTCTATCTGAGCAAGCACATCATCACAGAATAGATGGGGTTGGCATATCTTACGTAGCAGCAGATTCCCCTCATCCAGAGCATCTCTTATGTCCTTCTGTGCCTTCTGAAGTTCGGACCGGAGCTCATTTAACTTCTTCACCAAGGCAGTGTTCAGAGCCTTTTGATGCTTCTTTTGTGCATTGGCTTCAACAACATATTCTAGGCATTGCACCTGGTCCTCTACAATTGTGCATAAGAGTTTCAGTTGAGCTAGAGAGGAATCAGTACTTGGGAGATTGGTACCGGGTATCAAACTAGTAAGAGTTTCCACCACAGTTTGAATAACACCTTCCTCCTTTTTCCTCCTTAGTGCTTCCAATCTCTCTTGAGCAAGCTTAATGCTTTGTAGCAGCTTTGTTTCATTTGTAGATTGGAGGTCAATGGGACTGGTTATATCAACCGGTTTGGCTTGACTACCAGTTGCCTTTGGGGTCTCCACTTATACGCTCTTTGTCGCTTCCTCCTTGTCCTTGGTTTTTTGCTTTTCTTCTTCTGCCTTCTTTTGCTCCTCTGCTTCTTTCTTTCTTTTCTCTTCTTCCTTCTTCCTTTCTTCTTCTTTCTGCTTCTCTTCTTCTTTCTTCTCCTCTTCCTTCTTCTTCTTCTCCTCTTCCTATTTCTTCTTCTCCTCTTCCTGCTTCCTCTTCTCCTCTTCTTTTCTCTTCTCCTCTTCTTGTTTCTTTTCTTCTTCCTTCTTCTTCTTCTCCTCTTCCTATTTCTTCTTCTCCTCTTCCTGCTTCCTCTTCTCCTCTTCTTTTCTCTTCTCCTCATCTTGTTTCTTTTCTTCTTCTTTTCTCTTCTCCTCTTCCTCTTTGCTCTTTTTCTCCTCTTCTATTTGTTTCCTCTTCTCTTCTTGTTTTCTCTTTTCCTCCTCTTGTTTCTTTTTCTCGTTCTCTGCTTGCTCTCTGTCAGCCTTTTCTTTGTCCTATTTCTCCTTGTCCACTTTCTCTTTGTCATCTTTGTCCTTTGTTGTATCTGGGGTGACATTTTCACCATCCAAAGCATCAACGTCAATAGGGTCCATTTGTTCAGTGACCGGTTCTCCTGCACTGTCATACACCTCATCCAGTTTTTCAATTTCCAGTTCTTGTTTAGCCTTCTTGTTGGCTTCGGACACTTGGTGCAACCTCAAAGCGGCTTTGGCATGAGAGTGGGTATCTTTTACCACTTCAGAGACTTTCCCTTCTAGCAACAAGAGTCTCCTTCTTCTCATGAAGAAGAGGCCTTTATATTTTTCCATAACTTCGTAAAGTTCTGAATTAGACACATCAAGAAAATATTGAGCAAATATTTCCTCTCTTATTTCTTGTTCCTTTTCTATGGCAATGTGCCATTTGTTATCTAAAGAATTGTATAAAGAATCCGGTGTCACAGATTTAATTTCTGATGGCGACCAGTCATTAATACATAAATATTGAATGACTTCTTGTTCTACTTCCTCTTTTTCATTGTCATTGAAATCATCAAAATAATCTACTAAATCACTCAGCACTTTTCTCCTAATATTCTTGATAGTTCTTTGACAATGTGTCAAAGGTTTGTAAGAGGAAATATCAATATTAATCGGTGTTGATAATGTCGGTTCATTGCTGGTTGTCTTTGTCTTCTTCCTCATTTGCCTAGTCTTCTTAGGTTGTTCTTCAGATTATGTGTCCTCTGAGTCCAGTGTGTTGCCTTTTGTCTTCCTCTTCCTCTCAAATACCTTGGTAGGTGCAACTTCTAGTTTATTCTTTGCCGGTGACCACTTGGTCACTTTAGGACTTGCTGAAGTAACCGGTGCCGATACAGATGGCACTGCCTTTCCCTTCTTTACTGAAGGCTCTTCAACTGGTGTAACCCTTTCCAGATAGGTGTCAGTTCTCTTCTTCTTAGGATCAAGCGGTGAGGCAAGTAGGGTAGAAGCATACCCATCTAGCATATCATACATTACTTCATATCCCATAGGTTCCACCTTTTCTTTTCTAGGCTCAACCGCCTCCATTATACACTCATCTACTCTGATGGTGAAGCAGATGTCCTCTTCATACTTCTTGACAATATCACTAGATATTCTCACCCTTTGGCTCATCTTGCATCTAAACTCATCAAAATATTTGTTCAGGACTTCAGGATAACCAGTTCCAACTGCTTGAAGACTTTCTCTAATTTGCTTGGTAACTGGTTGGTCAACAGACCACTGAATATCACTGACTACTAGGAAATAGCCTTGGAAGTAGAAGAACAATCCGACCAATAGTTGTCCAAATTTAAATTTCAAGGCATTGTCTAGTTTAATTGACTTCAGGTTCACCAGAAGTTGCCTTTGCATACAGGTGCATAAATCAAACGAGGCATCTTCCATGATCATCCTATAGGTAGCATTTACCGCTGCAACAGAGACAGAGTTAATTCTGCTAGCATGGAATGTCTAGTAACCTATCACCATACAAGCATATTTAAACAGATCGTCTTTGATGGTATTGATAGCCATTCCCCTTTGGTCGCTCATAGAATTGGTGAGCTTGGTCATTTCTATCTTAATGACTTTCCTTAGGGCTGGCACATCTCCAACATTACAGAAACTGGTGACGGCGTGAATCACTTCCGGTGTGATGCCATGTGTCTGTTCTAAATACATTTTGTCACCGTGCACTCTTCTTAGAATGATTCAAATATGATCTTCTGTGAATTCTTCAAGGAAATAGACCGTATTGTGAAGCTTCTTCTTTTCTAAGATATTGTATTTCGGTTTGATCTTCTTGTCCTTCCTGTAGAATAGGCTTAACTGAGAATGGATCACTAGAGATCCTAGATCTTCAATTTTACAGTCAATATAATCTGAAATACCTTCCTCAACTATAACACTAGTGAGTATTTGGGATAGGGTATTATATTTTGCCTTCCGTTGGATGAAATCTACTAAATCAACGGGTGCACTAGAACTAGAGTGCGATGCAGAAGCCATGATAAATAAAGAAACTCAAAAAATACCTTTGCAAGTTGAGATTTAGGGCTTGCGAATTCCGCTTCGCCACACACTACTTCAGTTGCTAGATTACCGCTTTGAGTTCTACACTTGACCAATTGATATTATCTTCTGATTCTTCTTCAAAGTTTTGAAATCTCTCCGAATCACAAGACAAATCGCATTTTGTCGCTCTGCACTTGAAAACTTCTTCGCTCGCAAATTGATAAGTGAAAGTGACTTGAAAATCCCTTTTAAACGAATTCTTCACCTACCATAATAAATGCTCCACCATTAGGGCGTAAACCCTAATTTTCCTTTTACCATTTCTGGTCTTCTACCAATTAATAGGTATCACATACTGGTTAAGGTCTTTTACCAATGTAAACCGGGGGTTCGAAACATTTCACCAATTTGTTTCCCCCTAAGCTTTTATGTAGCTTAGTTTGCCGGTTCAGAGATTTCCACACTAGGTGCAGAAACCAGTTCTTCTTGAGTCATTTCTTCTAGCTTCTTTTTCCAGGTTTTCTTCATATCCGCTTGAACAGTTTCAACATCAATCTTTCCTTCTGGAGTGACCGGCATACCATCTGATATATTCTTTCTCGTTCTGCAGAATCTTGTTGTGTGACCCGATCTGTTGCAATGATAGCAAACCATTTCAGGTGCTCTCCAAAGTCCATTATTCATGTTTCCATTCTTCCTTCTGCATGTTGTAGTAGTGTGACCATTAACATGACAGATCAAATAGGTTGCTCTCCATCCGGTTGCCGCTTGATAGCCACCGCTACCTGACTGATGATTGTAGGTATTAAACCGGTTTGGAATCCGGTTCCCAGAGGGTTTAGGAAAAACTCCTTGACTCCTTTGAGGATACCTTCCGGTGTTGTGCATGACAGACCTGCATTCAAATGCTCTATGCCCAAACTTGTTGCATGCATAACAATTTCCATTGAATCTATTGGATGTAGGCTTATTGTTTAGAAAGTAAGGAAAGTTATTGTAAGCCTTATTGCTACATACATTAGCAATATGTCCTTCCTTGAGACAATTAAAGAAAACAGGTTTGAACTTTTTCTTACCTTTATCCTTTGATGTTGGTTGCTTCTTTGATGCTACATCTTTTGCTCTAGAGGTCTCTCCTTCCTCATACCCAGAGAAACCAAGTCCATTAGTATTCTTTACCTGTTTGGCTGATTCAAGCTTTTGCTCTAACTTAGCAGCACTCTGATTGAATTTGGCAAGTATCTCTTTTGATTCAATGAGTTCCTTGGTAATAGCAGCATTGGACTCCTTCAAGGTTGCATTCTCAAAAATAGCCAAGTTTAGTTCACCTTGCATTTCTTCTTTTTCCACTTTACTCTCTTGGAGATGAGCAGTAAGTGCACTGATTTCTTGCTTCAGCTTGGAGATCTTGTGATCTTTGTCTTTTACCAGATCTTCATCTTTTCTCCAGTTCTCAAGCTCTTGACACATCCTGATAGTTAGTCCTTCAAGTTCCCTTCTTAGGTTGGCATTAGACTCATTCAGTTTTTCAACTTCTTCAACTAGGGCTTCCATGTCCGCTTCATCAAAGGAACTATTTTCAGTAAGCTCCATTAGTTTCTCAGCATGCTATCTTCTTTTTGCTAGAGAGGCCTTATATTTGACTTTGAGTTCATCATAGGCTTTCTCAGTCTGAGTGAGCCGATGAGTAAGTTCCCTCATAGTGTATTCCCCCGTATCTCTTTCCAAGTGGTTAAACTTATAGAAAGGTTGGATCTGATACCAATTGATGAATACTAAGAGGGGGGGATGAATTAGTATACCAAAAAATACTGAACTTAAACACTTAAATAGTTTAGCAGTAAACTAATATAACAGTTTTGCTAGCAAACTAGTTAACACAAATGCAAACCAAATAGCAAATAAGGCATTCACCCACAGAAGCACAATCACCATAACACAAGAGATTTTGACGTGGAAACCCAAATGGGAAAAACCATGGTGAGATGAAACTCACAAGTAACTATCTCAGAATAGTAACCAGACCGGTTAAGGTCAGACTGGTTAAGGTCATATGATGTTCTTCACCAGAACAGATCCTGTTAGGAATCTCAATCTCTCTTAGGAGATAAGTCCGATTAAAGACTACCTTGTGAGAGGATTTCAGATCCACAGTTGTGAACCACCTTGTTAGAGGATTTGCAAAGGCTTTTCTAGGCCTACCCGGTTAAGGGTTTCAGACTTGTCGAAGATGTGAGTAATCAACAAGTGAATGATCTAGCAAATAGCACAGTCTGCTTGGTTAGACCCATGATAGCTCATTGCTAATGCATTTCAGCATTACTTTAGTCTTCAGTAAATCCACACTCTGTTACAGCACACAGACTCGATCTTCTCTTCTAAGATCGCACATACAAAAACTCAACAACCACCAAAAACCCTAACAACTACTCCTTATAAAACCCTAGATATGATGTCCTTAAAAAGGAATCTGATTTCATGTCAGTCCAATAGGATTACATTGCAAGTTCCTAGGTTCATTACATCTAGACACATTTGGTAACATGGCACAGAATCACCACCAAAGTGTCAGTGGATGGTAACTCATCACAAAAATAATACCGATTGGTAACTCATCAAAGAGTAATACCGGTTCATACAACTTTACCGATCACCGGTTGGTAACTCATCACAGAGTAATACCAGTTCAAATATTAAACCGATTACCGGTTGTCAAAAAAAATGAAGACAAGGAAAATGATAACTGCCGCTTTAGTTCCTTCATTCCGCTTGAGATCCTCGAACCGCTTGAGGTCTTCATACTACTTGGGATTGGTAAACACTTTCTGCAAAACACCAATAGTCTAAAGACTATAATACAAAATACAGGTTTGGAACAAATACCGGTTGAGCATAACTTATACATACAAAAAGTGATCTCAAAGCAAGTGTGTGTCCATCAATGATAATCACAACATCATCATAAAAAATGCCAACAATATCCAGGGCTGACCCTTCCATTGATTATACTGAATTACTCAATGTTGTTCAGTGGCATACAAAGTGTTCAGAGTATACCTACTTGAAGAAAAAAAACTCAACACTTGAATGTCGGTACAAAGCTCCTTGGCCTGAACAACTTGAATCCTCATTCTTATTAGACCACAATAATAACCCATCATACAAGCGAGAAAGGAATGACAATCATCTAAATGTACACAACCCAACGATGCTCACCATATGGAGGGCTAATGTTGACTGTCAAGCTATCTACTCCAAAAAAGCAGTTCTACAATATATCTCAAAATACGCATCCAAAACTGAACACAAGTCAAAAAGTTATACTGATATGCTCAAACACATAGTTGGATCAACAAATTCATAAGATACA
The DNA here is from genome assembly GCF_030272615.1 of Cryptomeria japonica. Lineage (NCBI taxonomy): Eukaryota > Viridiplantae > Streptophyta > Pinopsida > Cupressales > Cupressaceae > Cryptomeria > Cryptomeria japonica. The sequence continues at coordinate 275,535,493 of NC_081409.1, read as the reverse complement.
ATCATGTTAGCATACCAAAGACTCTTGATGGGAATTGTTGTTGATAGGGACATTAGAGCACAAGAAACTTGTCACATGCTGCTTAAACTCCCATTGATATCTTGCACACGTCAGATTGTAACACTCAAAGTTGGGAAAAGAATCTTCCAACGCATAGCTAATTGTGATGAAGGATCACAAATCTCAATTTCTTTCATTTCCAACGACATGAAACCACCATCAGAGTTAGCAAACCTAACTTTGCTTCGTTTAGCTCAGCTATATACATACTCTGAGCAATGTAAATCATGTAAATGGTTGAAAAGAAAGCTACTAGCAATTGTAAATGTCTACCCACAACACAAATCTTTACCTTTACAAGATGACAATAGTTTTGAAAGTTTTTGTTGGAGTGAATTGCTTCTCTACAAACCATTTCGAATCATCCCTCTACATATAGGAAACTCAACAGAAGAAATTATAATAAATTGGAAACATCTTCAAAGTACAGATTACATCCGCTGGTATGTAAATGGAATTTAAGAACACATCACAACAGAAAATAGTGAAGAGTTGCAACCAGAAGACATTCAACAATCTACTCATCAAGATCTATACGAATGGGAGTTCTTGTCACAAATGGGAGCATCAAACAATTTTGACGTTGCTACTCTTCAAATGCTTGGCAAATGTGATTTTGATCTCAACTTTAATTGGGGTGATTCTATACCTAATGAAACACTACATTCAAAAGCATCTCAATTCATTTTGATAGAGAAGAGCCAAGCACCCCACACCCTTGCGAACCTACATTTAAATACACCTGCTAACTATGAGCTTGCAAGAAACCAAATTATTGCACTTGATATTATTAAAACCCATGTTGAATAGAATTTGTATTCTTCACCATTACGTTTAATTATTCAAGGCATAGCAGGCACTGGAAAATCATTTCTTATTGACTGTATACGTGTTAGGATTCCCAAAGATACTGAGAGGGGGGGGTGAATCAGTATCTAACCGGTTAAAGAATTTTCTTGACTTAAAACATGTAAAGCATATCAATATTGTACACCGGTAAACAAAAGGTAATGCAATAAATAGAGATAACAACAACCACATGAAAAGCACACCATAACACAGTAGTTTAATGAGGAAACCCGGTTTGGGAAAAACCTCGGTGGGATTTGTGACCCACAATATTCACTTACTGGCCAATAAGAGAATATTACTGCTACAATAGGGGCATCCACATGCAGGAAGGCCAAGTGCCTAGAGCTCAATGCTTAATTACAAAATGGGAAGTCTCGTTGACTTACAAAATGGATTATGCAAATCCAATGTCTTGTACTACTTCAAATTAGCATCTACTATGCCAGATCCAGTACCGGTTTTAGCTCTACTTCATACATAAACCTTTAACCTATAATTCGCATATTAGGTCTGCCCTCTTTTTCCTGTCTACTACCTTACCAAATGTTCTATAATGATCTCATACATATATGAGTCATTTTACAACTTGCCAAGTCGGCTTACAATGATTTTACAAATAATTACAAAATTTATTATAAACAAAATTCTTGTCGGCCTGGGTGTCGGTATACTTCCTTTTACTATTGGTGTCCTGTGTGCTGGTGTAGAGTCTATTGTTGTTGGGGCCGGTATATTGTCTTGCCAGTGTCATATCAGTGTCATATGATTGCAAGGTTGCCATCAATGACAAAACCTTCAATCACCTACAATATCTCATTGGAGTGTGCATTTGCCAACAATCTCCCCCTTTGGCATTGATGGCAACACTCATGAGAAAAATCTAAAAAGTGTCATCCTAAAAGAATCTGCCAGAATTGTCTTACCAAAAATCATGTACTAAAAAAATATGTGCTCCCCCTGAGCTGATGAGCCATTTGTTGATTATTTTTCTCATTACCACTACTCCCCCTTTGGCATCAATGACAAAGGTTGTCAAAGTGTCAATTGAGTGTGGTTTCGAGCTTCATCCTTGTAACCGGTTGGTTACAATCTGAAAAAGGTCTGCCAATACCAGATTCAAGCTCTAAGTGAACCATTCATTGTCCTTTAATGTGGCCTCTACCCTCTGAATTGTACTGGTGAGGTGTTACATTTGTTGTTTCGGTGTTTTCTGTCCTTGAACTAGAGCCTCAGATATCTCTTTTCTTAAGGAGGCGAGGTAGTCCAATCATGGACTAAGTTTCCATTTTAGATCTTTTGCCTTTCCTTTTATACTTTCCTTCTCTCTTTCCAATTTTAGAAGTTCCTCCTCAAAACCTGTTGTTTTCTGCTCAAAAACTAATAGTGGTTTAGATGAATTAATGAAGTTGTCAGCTAATTTATTTATTTCTCCCTGTACCTTGATGATCTTCTTGTCTATATCTACTGTCAAGAAGTTTGTTTTGCATATATCTTTGTACAAAGTTTTAAACTCTTTTAGTGTATTACATAGTGCCAGTAAAAGAGTGTCAAATTGTCTCATGCACTTCTTTATTTCCTCTTCAAAGAATTTGTGTTTTTCCTTCTCTAGTCTCTCTTGGAATGCTTCCTTATTTATTTGTTCAACTGTCACAATGTTGTCAGTAATATACTTAGACAATGTGTCAAGTTGATTCAATTATCTTTATTATCCACATTACATTTGGGTGCTATCATTTTCAAAATTGGGATTGTATCATCGATAGCTTTGTATGCTTGTGAGCTACACTCTATTATTTTCTTGATATAATCCAAAAGAACTTTTGTCACATTTGTTGGTCTGATTTCTGCAATGGAAGAACCAACAATCTATATTCTACCTGTGTGAGTAATTTCTTTGCTTTTAGTGACCTCGGGTAGGTCAGTTTGTGTTTGCATTTCTCTAAGAAAAGGTTTGGGTTGCTCAGCTATTGTTGGTGGTATTGTCTCTGCATGAACCTATTCCTATAAGGGAGCCTGTTGCTCTACCTGTTTCTCAGTGTTGTCCACTGTCGGTTTTTCTTTTGTGCTATCTATTGCCGGTGGCCTAGTTGCCACATCTGTTTTCCCTGTTGATTCCTTATCTACCACAATATTGACTTTCTGAGTGTCAATGTTCATTGTATATAACACCTCATAATCAGGATTTGTGTCCTCACGTGGTATGTCCATACTCTCACTAGCCGATTGATTGTCAGTAGTAACTACCGGTGGAGTATCTAGAGGTGGTGGGGATAAATTGTCTGTTATTTTTATGCTGGGTGGTCCACCAACCTTTCCTTTTCCCTTATCCTTTTGATATACCTTGATGGGTTTAGGGCTTTGATACTCTTCCTGCTTTTCTTTCTCTACAAGGAATATGTCCCATGCATTAGTTGTTTCTTCCGTTACCTCATTTACTCTCCCTGACATTAGTGCTACATGTCGGTTTGTGTTCTACACTGATTAGATAAGTGTCCAAATCTTCCACAAACATAACATTTTACATTCATTCTGCAATTTTTTGAGTTATGACCAATTTTGTTGCATTTGGAGCATTGACCGATGGGTGTATTAGTGCTCTGATAATTTCTAGATATACATTGATTTGCTCTATGACCATACTTGTTACAGCTAATGCATTTGCCATTAAATTTATAAGCAGTAGGTTGGCTTACCAGTTTGCTATGATCATGTGTGTTTGCAGTACCAGAGCTTTCACCAGCTTCAAAGCCAAGGCCATTAGTATCACCATTTGGTTTCTGATTTTTCAACAAGTCAACAAGTTCTTCTGAGCTTTTCTTGAATTTTTCCTTGTGTTGATTTGCAGTAGCCAGTTCTCTTTCCAAGATACCTTTCTATCTCATAAGTTCATTTAAGTCATTTTGTGTGTGCATCAGATCTGTCTTCAACATATCATTTTCATAACTAAGTCTTGTGTTTTCATTTGTAGCATCATTCAGTCTTCTAGTCAAATCTTCTTCATTCTTCTTTCTATCTTCAATTTCTTTACAAAATCTCATAGTCATATCCTGCATCTCATTCTTTGTTGTCATGTTTTCTTGTTTCAGCTTATTCATCAAATCACTAAGAGTTTCCTTTTCATCATTCTCATTTTGCATCTTTTCACAAAGTTCTCTTCTCTTGTTTCTTGCAATGGTAAGATTTTCTTGAAGTGCTTGAATAATATCCTGTGCAACCTTTAGATCATCTTCAAGTTTGATATTTTTCAACTTTTATGTATCATAGTCTGAGAGAGCTGCTTCTAATTGCTTCATCAATTTTTCCATCTCTACCAGTGTCAAGATCTTCCTCAAGCTGTTAAGCTTCTAAAAATAGAGGACCAGGATCTGATACCAATTGTTAGGATTCCCAAAGATACTGAGAGGGGGGGGGGGTGAATCAGTATCTAACTGGTTAAAGAATTTTCTTGACTTAAAACATGTAAAGCATATCAATATTGTATACCAGTAAACAAAAGGTAATGCAATAAATAGAGATAACAACAACCACATGAAAAGCACACCATAACATAGTAGTTTAACGAGGAAACCCGATGTGGGAAAAACCTCGGTGGGATTTGTGACCCACAATATTCACTTAATGACCAATAAGAGAATATTACTACTACAATAGGGGCCTGCACATGTAGGAAGGCCAAGTGCCTAGAGCTCACTGCTTAATTACAAAATGGGAAGTCTCACTGACTTACAAAATGGATTATGCAAATCCAATGTCTTGTACTGCTTCAAAATAGCATCTACTATGCCAGATCTAGTACCGGTTTTAGCTCTGCGTCATACATAAACCTTTAACCTATAATTCGCATATTAGGTCTACCTTCTTTTTCCTATCTACTACCTTACCAAATGTTCTATAATGATCTCATACATATATGAGTCATTTTACAACTTGCCAAGTCAGCTTACAATGATTTTACAAATAATTACAAAATTTATTATAAACAAAATTCTTGTCGGCCTGGGTGCCGGTATACTTCCTTTTACTGTTGGTGTCCTGTGTGCCGGTGTAGAGTCTATTGTTGCTGGGGCCGGTATATTGTCTTGCCAGTGTCATATCAGTGTCATATGATTGCAAGGTTGCCATCAATGACAAAACCTTCAATCACCTACAATATCTCATTGGAGTGTGCATTTGCCAACAATACGTAGACAATAAAATTTTGATTTAGAACATGCACAATACCCTTTGCTTGTACTAGCACCAACAAGTGTTTCCACATATAATATCCAAGCAACCACAATCCATGCTGCCCTCTGTATACCCATTCAAGAATACAAACCCTTAATAGGCCATTCCCTATTAATATTTCAAGAGCGATGCAAACATTTACGTTACATTTTAATAGATGAAATGAGCTTTGTTGGCCCTCAATTATTGATTAAGATTGATAAAATATTGCGAGAAGCGTTTCCCAGCAGACAACATGAATCATTTGTAGCTATCTCAGTCATTTTGGTTGGTGATCTTGCACAGCTTCCCCCAGTTATGGATAGGCCATTATATGCATCTCACTCAACAACACTGGCTCTATGGCACACATTCAATACTGTTGTCACCTTGGATTTTCCATTTCATCAACAAGGTACAAGTTCTTCACAGATAAGATTTCATGAAATATTGCTTAATATACGCAACACAACACTATTGCAAATAGACTGGGAATCCCTCCAATTGCGGTCAACCCATGCTTTGACTCTTGGTCAGAATAACCACTTCAACCAACAGAAGCATTTGTTTGCAACAAACATAGCTTCAAGTGCACACAACATAAAAATGTTGACACAATTGCACTCACCCATTGCACGTGCAACAACAATCATTGCCCATCAAAGAGATGAGAAAACACACCAAGAACAACAACTAGCATTTGAAATCCTTCTTTCTATAGACCAGGAAGTTATGCTTATTGCAAATTTATGGATAGAAGTTGGCCTTGTGAATGGTGCTTTGGTTCAAATCAAACAAATTGTCTACGATGCAGCTTCTAAACCAGGTTTGCCAAAATATGTGGTGGTTCTTTTTGAACATTATACTAGGCCTTCATGGGATCCACAAAATCCAAAACATGTGCCTAATCCACCAATTACTAGAGGAAACCGGACACAAATTCCACTAGCAGTGGCATGGGGCACTACTATTCACAAATCACAGAGTCTAACATTAGACTTTGCCACAGTTGACAACGGGAAAACAGAGAAATAAGGCCTCACATTCACAACACTTTCAAGAGTAAAAACAATTGACCACCTATGCATACAACCGGCCTTCACCTACCAAAGGTACTCAAGATTGAAAGGTGCACCATCAACAATTCTATGAAAGAACGAGGAAGACTTCTTACTAAAGCTTTCGCGCACAACAGAAGAAACATACATACAAAACAAACAAAATCAGGTATGCAAATCACATCATTACGTTTTCGCATGCTGCATATCTTCTATCGAATGCATCAACCAAAAACAATATTTATACTTTCCAGGATCAACAACACAACTAACGTTTATGAATTTAAAGAGGCTTTTACATGTGCCAAGTCTCCAACAACAGGTACTCCTCTATCATCCATTTGTTGTTCAGCTATTTTATTGTTGTCAAAAAATACATTTTCTGACATTTGCCAAAATTACTTTCGCATACATTGTTATTTATCACAGGTTTCAAATGCAACCCAACAAAGAAAGCTACAAAATATAAGAACCGCCTTAACAAAATACATGACCACTAAAACCTGTAAGTGCACCAAAATAATGATTACAGATATTAGCCACTTGTTCAATACATTTACTATCCACTAATAATGTTTTGATACAAATTATTTGCAACAAGCTTCAGATGATATACATCGGCTGCATATGGAAGCATTTACAATATCTGCTCTTTGCCATTACATTCCTATTTTCAAAAGAAATACATTCACTGAACTTTCTACAGTGTAAAATGTTTTTCATTTTGTTGTTGTGCCAATTGTTTCACTCTGCGACTTAAGACGTCAACTCAGGTTTTTCCCTCTCTCTAACTCTTTTCTTGGTGTCAATTATGAGCTTCTCACCATGAATGATTTTACTCTGCAAGATAAGTGTTTATTTCACGGTTTCTTTAATTAGAAAAGTTTTTTAAATATTGTGCTTATGTTTTTTTCTGATGTGCTTGCAGCGTTATTAGTTTGTTTGTGCTTTCACTCTGCAAGGCAACTCTTCACTCTTATAGGTAATAAATTTCTGAAGGTCTTTACTCTCTCTCACTCGGGTTTTCATCTTATGACATCAACTTAAAATATCTTTACACTTCCTAAATGTTATATGTTTAATGTTCTCTAGTTTAATATTGTCTGTTTTTAGCGTTATCCTATTACTAAATGGTTTTACTCTGTAGGGTAAGTGTTAAATCTTACAAATTATTTCTTTTGTAAACATTTAATTTATACTTTGCTTATGTATTTTTTGCATATCCTTCCACGGTTACTAATTTGTTTATGTTGATTAAGAATCAAACTCACCAATGTAATTCATCATCATCACTCTGTATTTTACAGTTCTTTAATACATTGAACAAATTATCTATCATTAAAATTACTCTACTTAACATTAACCACCTTCTCTCATTACCATCCCTTTACACTTTCAGGTTGTCTTCATTGAAGAATTCGGCTTTCGATAAAGAACAACATCCAATACACCAAGCTCATTACTTTCAAGGTATGTAAAGCTTTTCAGATTACAGGATGCTATTAGCTTGCTCAATTTATCAAACCCAATTTGAAAAATTAACTTGTTTTCATAGCACTAAGTCAACTGTACTGCTCATTGATTATTTTCAAGATATTATTTATATAATAGAATTACAAAACTTCTTAAACAAATGTGATTATTGATCTAAAAAACTTATCTGCATAAAACCTCTCCCACAACACTCAAATACTGACATGGATGATTGGTGAGATAGCCATTATGCCATTTCACATTCCACAAGGTATTATTTTAGTAAAAATTACTACATTTCAAATTTTGAAGTTTTTTTAAAGTATTTAACTTCACCACTTCTACAAGTTTTCCGAATCTAACTTATATAAATGAAACAATGATGTAGGTATTTCATGATATAAATCAAATGAATTTCAACAAAAGGCTATATAACATGCTGGTCTTACCAGCATGGGGGATGGAGGGTGGATAACAACAATTCTCTGGGTCCAACAAATAGATTTGGTTGGGAACAATATAGCCTACAAAAAAATAATTGTAAATAAAATATTCATCACATTTTCTTTCAGTACATCATGCTGCATAAACCAGCATGGGGGATGGTGGGTGGAAAACTTTCAATTTTGGGAACAACCATTGGTTGGGTTATGTACACCAAAACATTGTTACTGTACAGTTATCTGTTCTTCACATGTTCACTTCACACATGAATATTTCAAATCCATGATTTCAGTTTACTAACTTTACCTCATTCACATGTGCATTTGATTAATACTTCTATGGCATGAATCTAAATGCATATATCTCTGAATATGACAAGTTTGATTGATCTAATGACATAATGCCTTTACAATCAGACCTATCGGCCTCTATTGCAGGCACTCCCCCTGCAACTGCTAGTTAATTAATGGTTGTGGTTTCGGTTATGGGTGGAAGGTGAGGTGGGCACAAAGGACCCTACCCACCCCACTCCCTGCAGCCTCTGCTAGCGCAGTGGCCCGCAAGGGGGTATGGGGTGGGCAAGGGCCCATGGGCCCACCTTCCCATTCCCTCTCCCTTCATTTAAAACTCCCGACTTCACCCCCACTTAAATCCGATTCAAAATAAATGGAAAAGAAAAGAGAACAAGTTAATACTGTTTAATTCATTGGAAAAAAAAATTATTATTAATTTGCAAATTGGAATTTATTAATATTTTCTTTAATTTTTAGTTTAGTAAAGTTAAACTTAGATAAATTTATAAATAATTTGGGATGATTGTTGTAGACGTATAAAAATGACCATATTCCTAAATGAATATTTTATGTTCATTTCTCTATTTAATTAAATCCAATTTAATTAAATTATCCACATTCTTCTATTTTATTAAATAAATTATTCAATTTATTTAAATAAAATTCACTATATCCATTTAATGAATAAATCATTTTATTCAATTAAATCCCCCTAGCCACTTTTAATTAAATTCAAATTTAATTAAATAGTTATCCTAAATTGAATAAATCTAATTCATTTAATTTCCCCAAATTATAACCAAATTGAATTAAATCATTTAATTCAATTAAATCCTATTATCCCCCATCCACTTGCAAAATCCCAAACCCCTTCCTAATCCCTTCTAGAATCTTCTAATCGATTCTAATTAACCTAACCCTCCTCTAAACTTTGTCACATCCCTAAGCAAAGGGATGTCACTTCTCAAATGACCCAAAGTCTTGGATAACCATTGAAGGTTTTCAACCTTCAACCACCAAAACCCTTAAAGTCTTTGAAAACCATTGAAGGCTTCCAACCTTCAACCACTTAATCCCCAAAGTCTCCAATAACCATTAATGGTTATTTCAAACCCTCCCACATGGTTAAAACATTTGTTTTGACTCAACCTCTACCCAACCCAAGGGTCTCATCAGGCCATTAATGCATTGACCAGGATTATCTCTTAATCATTTGCACAAAGGTTTATCCTTGGATTAACTCTTAATCTAGTGGGTAATCCTAACTTAGACTTGACCCTTAGCCTTTAGATAACCATGAGGTCTTCTCAGGCCTTTAATGCCTCCAACCTCTTCTCTCAACCCAATCCTATATTGACACTTGTCACCATTTCATTGGTACAAATTGTGCACATGGATCCCCAACTTTCAAACCTAGCCCTTGATTAAACCTTTCAATCCTGGCCATCCATTGCCCTATTTTTGCTATAAATAGAGCTCTCATTCCTCCATTCTTAACAATCATCTTTCAAATTTGAAGCATCACACTTATGCTCAAATCCTTTCAAGCTTTTTCATTTCATATATGCTCATCATTTAGCCTCTTTTTAGATCATAAATTAGACTAATATGCATGCTTAGATTACTTTCTTTATCATTTTAGTTCAATCATAGACTAAATCTAGTATGCTAGGATAGTATTCATACTAACCTCGTCATCTTATCATCTAGTTTATTGCATTTTTAGCATCATACATAGCTTCATATCTATTTCATACTAAATCAATCAAAAGCATCTCTCGTTCTCATATTTGCCATCCCTAAACCATTTTGCTCAGTGATCTGAGAGCAAAAATGTTGGTTTGAGGGACATTGTGAGATAGAGAACCATGGGACCCTCCTTGGGAAGTTGAGTAACACTGCGTTACTCCATAGCTTGCATCAAGAAGTCTTGTGTGTGTGTGTGGACTAGTTTTCTATAATATTTTCACATATTAAGTTTTATTCGCCCACTTTTACCGCATACATTTCTGGCGCCCACCGTGGGGCCCGAACCCCAATAACACATCATTTTTTTGAAATTGATCATTTTTGCAGGTCCGCGGGAAATGAGAATCAGCGCGTCGAACAGATAAATTAGCGCATCCGCCTAACAGTTTAGCGCTTCTAGCCTACTGTTTAGCGCGTGGGTTGTCTGTCTTAGCGCGTGAACACTTTTCCTCAACGCATGATCCTATTTAACAAATTTTCCTGTAGGTGTCGACGCGGGCAAAACACATAATAGCGCATATACCTAACATATTAGCACATCCGCTCAACCTTTTAGCACTTGTAATACATCTTCCAGCGCGTTAAAGCCAAACATTAGCGCATCAGATTCAAACTTTTCCTGCATAACTGACCGCAGGAAAAAGCAAAACACAGAGTAGCGCTTACGACATGCAGAGTAGCGCATCTAGATAACAGAATAGCATAGAGAAAAGAAAATATAGTGCATCTGGAGCATATTGTAGCGCATACAGTTTATTCTGTAGCGCATCACAGACAAAACAAACAAAACAAAAAATTATTGTAACCGAACTAAAATTCTAGACTTGTAGAAGTCCCCCGAATCAATTGACCATCTTATCGTTTTGTTTATTTGCAAGGTTTTAACGGTTTCTTGCAGGTAAAGCGAGGAAATTTGTTTTTACAGCAAAACGATTTTCTTTTGTTGACCTTCAAAAACATCGAATTTGCTCTATTGACTATTTCTTTTCATAGATCAGACAATCATTGCTTTGAACGATTAAAAAGAACATCATATTTTTGTGGAGCAACATCTCTGTATAGATATTAGAAAATCACTGATTTGAAAGGCTAAAATAAAACCTCATTGTTTGCTTTGTCTCGAAAGTGGAAGGTATATGCTCTCCCCTTAACTGGGTGATCAAAAAGCCAAACCACTCTTACGCTTTCAGTACTTCATGCATTTAAATCCTTTAGCAGGTCTGCCTTCCCGAGGAGTTGCAATCAACTCTTAAAGCCGTTTATAGCCGGTGTGAAGGGAACGACCTAAGTGGGAAATGGCTTTGACGCCAAGAATTCCAACCCACTATAATCAACTGTGGAAAGTGATGAAAGTCCTTTTCAATGGTTGCGCGCAGTGATTAGCCTTCCCCTAGTATCCTCGAGCTACGTAAAGCCTTTGTTCTAAAGGTTGGGAAGCCTCCTGAGGGAGTTTATCACTGACGGCTGAATGGGAAGCCTGATTACGAGCCATAGAATTAGAAACTTTGAGCCGAGTCAGTAACCAAACATTGTAACATCATAGTGCAAGGGTGGGGAAGAATCCGCCCCCAAGATTACTCACCATATATCTCCCAAGATAACTACTCAATTGTGAAGCAATTCACTTTGGGTTAACTTCTGGCAAAAGGCAAAAAAACGGGCGCCCCCTAGGGGGTGACACGGCTGTTTGAGCTGACGGAGTATCGAGACTAGTGGGCTATGATGTTATTAATGACCCTTGAATAAAGAGTCTTTCTGAAGTGTTTTATTTTGTATCCAACCTATTAAAACATTAGGGATTTGAACACATCCTCGCCAAGAACATACACTTTCTGTTAGATTAGGCAAAATGACTGTACTTTGTGTGCCGTGCTTGCATTTTTTATTTCAGAAAATCATCCATCATACTTGAAAATTTTCTCAACAAAATTCAGAATCCTCACAAAAACACACAAAAAGAAAAATCAGGGCAGTCTAGCGTGTAAGAGCAATATCTTAGCGCATGTAACAGTTCTATTAGCGCCTTCAAACATAAAATTAGTGCATACAACTAAAATAGTAGCGTTTCAATTCTAAGGCAAAACAGTGGACAATCCTTTAGCGCGTACAAAACACATTCTAGCGCGTCTCAGGAACATATTAGCGCGTAGGTACCCACAACTAGCGCATAAAAGAAAACAGTTAGCGCGTAGGAGGCACAATGTAGCGCGTAGTTTTTCCAAGCAAACTTAACAGCAATTTACAACAGGCTGAATTTTAGCGCGTGAGAGAAACAGCTTAGCGCGTGTAAACCATATTTTAGCACATTAACCAAAACAGTTAGCGCGTGTTAACCCCAATCTAGCGCGTGGATTTTTCACCTGTTAGAGCAAAAATTTTCCAGAATCAAAATTTTAGCGCGTAACTAGGGGCAGATTAGCGCGTGTGCAAAATATTTTAGCGCATCAAGAAAATTCAGTAGCGCATCAAACCTCTGTTTTAGCACGTAAGACAAGGCAGAAAAACAGAGAGTTAAAAACCGAAAATTTTTGAAATTTTCAAAAATATTTTAAAAAGAGTTTTTCATCAAAAATCATCTTTTATCAAACCAGAGTGACAAAAACAAACAGTTAAAAACTTTTCTCAAGGTTAAATTTGTGTCAAACAAAGTTGTCAGAATCTGAAACGAATCGCACAATAGAGGACGTCTCTCCTATCATAATCCGGAACATTTTCATCATTAGTATCAATCAAATCCTTTAACATCTTACGGATTTTATCTCCAAAACACTTGTCTAAAACTTTTCAAATTGTCAAATCCAGTTTCTAGACTGGGAAACTTCTTATCCATATCATTTGACACACTTTATCGTGAAGAGATATCTAAACCTTCATTCTGATAAAGTAAAATTTAAAATTTTCAAAACAAGAATCAACTAAATCCAAACAAATCAAAGGAAATCATTGATCACTCATGCATGACTAATCCCCTTATTCTGAGACGAAAGAACCTCTATCGTAACATCACGTTGAAGAAACAACAACCTAGCTTTTCCAAATTCATCAAGCGAAACAAGTTTTTATACATCAATCTTCAACTCTTCAAATCTCATCGGGTATTTCTTCATCACGTCAAACGTTATATCCAAAACAAATCTAGCGAATTTGACAGAGAACCCCTGAAAACAAGAGCATACTGTCAAAAGTCTGCTTTTAATCAAAAGATAAACCGAGGTGGGAAAATCAATCCAGCATTCTTACCCGACAAGTGCATCACATATAACACATCTCGACCAGAACCACCAACGCCCGAACAACACATCGAAGAGGCTTTTGTTCCTTTCATCACTGAAAGCTTCTACGAAAATGCCTGTTACTCGCTCTCAATGAGACAAACAAAGCGAGGCACACGCAGAATCAAGTATGAATCGAAGATTATCAAATCCTTTTGAAGTTCCACCCGTAGAAGAACCTGAAATTACTGACACCCTTCTTAGAGAATGTCAAGTAAATCCCACCTTCCAAAAACTTGTCGAAAAGCTCATAGAAAATGACAAGGAAAAATATTTGTTGATGCTCACAAGCAAGGGCGTTAAACTTCCGGAAGATTTTGACCCAAATCTTTTTCAAACCGAATCCCAACAATATGCATCTCAAGCACAAAACCGAGAAGAAGAAACTCACATACCTGAACAACATAACTTTGAACAACACATTCCAGAACAACGCATACCAGAAATGCATATACTTGAACTAGAAACACCAGAGCAACATATACCATTTACCACTCCCTTTCAGCTGAGAGCCAATACAAGGCAAGAACTTTTTCCTCGGCAAGACAATGCACCCTTGATTGCTCTTACTCAACAAATGCAAATGTTACAAAGGAAAATACAGGATATGCAACAAGGGACAACAGTGCGGTACTCTTTAAACGAAATCTGTCCTTATCCATTTGACAGAAGCTTGAACATGGTACCTTTTCCTCCAAACTCAGACGTTCCCAAATTTGATAAATATGATGGGAAAGGTGATCCTCGGGATCATGTTCGAGAATTTTTCACCATGAGTCTTGAATTTGCTCATGATGACACTTATCTAATGAGGTTGTTCCCAAGAAGCCTGGGAGGACAAACAATGGAATGGTTATCCAAGATTACACCACCTGTCAGATCATTTGACGAATTGGTTAACAAATTCATCACCCACTATTCATACAACATCCAACATGCCATAACCATGCTAGATGTTTGCAACACCAAACAAAAGAACAATGAAACATTCATGTTGTTCCTTCAGCATTGGCGACGCATGGTATCCAGATATCCTCGCGATATTCCTGAAAAGGAGAAAATGGAAATCTTCATTGATAACTTAAATGGCGAAATGAGTTACAGACTCAAACTTCAATGCATACCATCCTTTGCCAAATTGATTGAAAATGGCATTCAAGTAGAGGAAGCTTGTGTCAAAAAGGGAACGCTCAAATTCTACAAGGAACAAATTCATCAAACTACAATAACCAAAACAACACCAACTTTGACAAATCTAGATTTTGGACTCGAAACAAAAACGAAAGCAACAATGAACCACATGATCCTAAATCAAAACAACCAGTACTTGCATTATCTGGAAATCCTCAGAACACAAAAAATGCTAAAAATGCTACTCCCAGTGCTAATACGTATGCGCAAAACACTGATCAAGGACAAATCAACACCAACAACACCAACGATAATCGAGGCAAAAACATGAATCCAGGACCTAACAACAATCCACGCAACAATACAAACAATTTCCAAAAGCGTATCTTCACACCACTGGGACAATCACTAGAATCCGCATTCAGAGAACTTTTGGCAAACAAGGTTCTTTCTTTACCACCACTCAACAATTATGAACCCCCAGTCAAACCACCTTGGTGGAATGATTCACACTATTGTGATTTCCATCGCAACAAGGGTCATAGAACAAACGAGTGCATGAGATTGAAACACATAATCCAGGACATGATTGATCGAGGCGACTTAACGGTAGATGGTCTCAAAACAAATAATGATCACGACGCCTTCAAAAATCCTCTCCCAAATTACAACAAAGATGGAGCATCAACTTCAAATGATACACGCGGAGCTCGTATTAATCACATTTACGATAACACTATCAATCATATATCAGCTGAAGATCATCAAGTAAATGTCGTCACCATCCGAGATCAGCGTGATCATGAATCTGTCAATGTAACAACCCGCACTCAGAAATATGTCTTGAAGGGACATACTGCACCTACAACTACCACACCTAAAATCCCATATGACTTGGTTAACCAACTACACAAGACTCCAGCTTAGATATCTATCCTGGAATTATTAAAACTATCACCCAAGCACAAAGACATATTGGAGCAAGCATTATTGGAAACAAATGTACCTCAAAATCTGGATACAGACAGATTTCAAGCCATGGTCGCCCATATGACAGAATCTCATAACCTCACCTTCTCAGAGCACGACAATACCTCATTGAGTCATCCGCATAATACCCCTCTCCATATTGAAGTCATTGTTTGCAAACACCGAGTCAAGAGAGTCCTAATAGATGGAGGAGCCGGCCTTAATATCTGTACTTTAAAGCTTATCCGTGCAATAGGCTTCTCAGAAGAATCTATTGATCCTTGCAAAAAGATTACCATAAAAGCATATGATGATGAGGAACGGTCCTCTAAAGGCACAGTCATATTACCTATTCAAGTAGGCCCAGTACAAAAGGATACTATTTGTCAAGTCTTAGATATTGATCTAACCTACAATATTTTGTTAGGACGACCCTGGATACATGAAATGCAAGCAGTCCCTTCTACATATCACCAGTGTGTCAAGTTTCCTTATGATGGACAAGAAATCTCCATATCTGCTGATCATAATCCATTTCAACATTGCAATGCAATGGGGGCAGCCCAGGACAGTTTGGTTCCTCATAATAGAGAAAAGCAGCAATCTTCAACATCAGATCCATATACAGCAAAATCCAACTCCTTATGGGGAGACTTCAAGCAGAAAACGCAAATCAAAGACCAAGGCATGGGAGAATACTCTTTGGAACCTTTATGTTTGGCAAAATTGCCCACCTCACCTAGATCGCATGGTTTGCCTACTACATCAACACAACTGGTTACTCAGCCCATCACTAAATTTGATGGTACTTTCATCCAATTGGGTACTCTAGCACATGAATCAGAAGACAAAGATATTCTTAGCTGATTATACAAAGATGAAGAAGAAAATCATAGAGCAGTTGCTCTGGACATTGTGCTACCAACACACATGTATGGAAAAGGCTACTTAATCATGAAGCAAATGGGATATGACGGTAAAGGACCTATTGGCAAACGCAAAGAGGGAGTTACTGAACCTATCAATCTTCCTTCACAACCTAGCAGAAACAAAGCAGGATTGGGCTCTAAACTCACGTTCCTATTAAAGCGGCCGCCTCACCTACCTATCAAACCTCAATGGAAGGAAAAGAAGAAGTACAAAGAAGAATCCTGACAGGAAGCACTTTTTGAATCAGCAGAAACAATCCGCAAGGCACGGGAACGTCAAGATCAGAAGTTACATCAGGAAAAACTTCTAAGTCATAAGAAGGCCCTATCTACAGCAGTAGCTCATATTCAAACACCAATATCTCAAGAACAAATCAGGACATCTTCAAATACCGTTATTACTCCCCGAAGAAGCACAGTCTATGAACAAATCCAGCAAGTAGAAGATGGATCTGATACAGAATCAACACAAAATATCAAAATAGTATCTATCATCAAAGATTTGTTTTCATCATACAACACACCTATTTACAGCACAGATAGAATCTGGGATGATGCCTTCGAAATAGATTCCAATGAATATGAATGGGGTACCTGCTCCAATGCTACTACTGATATCCTAGATGATACTGATTCTATATCCCTTTCTCCGGAAGAACATAACGCAGAGGATAGACCTCTTGAATTTGGACCACAACATATCTATGATGCTCCGGAAAGTGAACAGAAACATTATGAACAAATCTATGTGGATCACGATACCATTGAGGACCTTGAAGCAATCCTAAATTTATTTAAACCACAAACCCAACACGATGCAAATTCTATCCTAACACTTACGGTAGCCGGACTTGATCCACCCAATGATTCCTTACCACTTGTCTTTCCTGACCTCATCGACTGGGACGAACCTGAAACAAGTGATATACCTATTTTCCCAGATGATGCATCTATTGTCCATTACCTATGTACCGTAAATCCGGAAACAGGCTCTACCAGTGAACGAAATAATGATATCTGTCAATCAGGGAGTGCCAAGTCTCTCAGTCACAAAAATGCATCAAAAAATGAATCTAATGTTGAAAACCAGTCAATGGTAGCTCTAGATCATAAAAAAGTAAAAATAAAGGATGCATCGGAGGGTGAAAACCTTTTTAAGGCACCTAACGATGGGAGACTTGACACCCTTCCTGAGCACTTTCATGAGCGATTGCCCATATTGATTGAGCCCACTCAATCAATCAACATTGGTATCACAGAAGCAGCCAGAAATATACATCTTGCAGAATCTCTAACAGAGGAAGAAAGATTGGCATTCATCATCTTCTTTAAAGAACAGCAAATCAACTTTGCTTGGTCATATGTTGATATGCCCGGAGTAGATCCACACTTAATCATGCATCACTTGTCCATCTCTACCGGAGTTAAGCCAGTCAAGCAAAAGCTATGAAAGATGAATCCACAGGTGGCACTCATGGTCAAAACTGAACTAAAAAAATTATTAGACATCGGATTCATCCGACCCATTGACTATGCAGAGTGGATATCCAATATCGTTCCAGTATCAAAATCGGATGGTAGTATCAGAATATGCACTGACTTCAGAGACGTTAACAAAGCTTGTCCAAAAGATGACTTTCCTCTGCCAAGTATCGACATAATTGTAGATCTCACAGTAGGCCATGCAATGCTCTCACTAATGGATGGTTTCTTAGGTTATAACCAAATTAAGATAACTCCTGAAGATCAAGATAAAATAGCATTCACCTGTCCTTGGGGGACGTACTGTTGGAATGTCATGCCTTTTGGCTTAAAGAATGCAGGGGCCACTTATCAAAGAGCAATGACCACAATATTCCATGATATGATGCACACATTTATGGAAGACTATGTGGATGATTTACTAGCAAAATCCTTCACCAGAGCTGAACATCTCAGCATCCTAACAAAGATCTTTGATCGATTGCAAAAATTCCAAGTCCGACTCAACCCTAAGAAGTGTGTCTTCGAGGTTACATCAGGCAAGTTACTAGGTTACATTGTCTCAGCTAAAGGTATTGAAGTTGATCTAGCAAAGGTACAAGCAATCATGGATATGCCACCACTAAAGAATATTAGTCAACTTCAATCTCTCCAAGGACGACTTCAATCAATCAGGTGATTCATCGCTTAACTAGCAGATAAAATTCTGCCATTTAACCACTTGCTACACAAAAATGTACCATTCAGATGGGAGACTAAGTGTGCAGAATCTTTTTACCAAATTAAACAGTACCTGATGAATCCATCGGTTCTAGTACCACCAGTTGCCGGAAAGCCTCTTATACTATATATCTCAACAACAGATATTTCACTGGGGGCACTATTGGCACAAGAAGATCAACAGAGAAAGGAACGCGCCATATACTACATCAGTAGAACATTGAATGGCTATGAGCTAAACTATACATTCATTGAAAAAGCTTGCCTAACAGTAGTTTTTGCATCTCAGAAATTCTGACATTACATGCTAGCACACACCATAAAGCTAGTTGCAAAAATTGATCCTCTCAAATATCTACTTAGCAAAGCTGCTCTTACAGGACGATTGGCTAAATGGGTCATGATTCTCAGTGAATTTGACATCCAATACACAGAAAGACGAGCCATCAAAGGACAAGCAATTGCAGATCAGTTGGCCGAAGCACCGCTACCAGGCAAACAAACCATGGAGGTTGAATTTCCAGACAGGGATGTACTCACTCTTTCTACTAAACAATGGACCCTATACTTTGACGGATCCTATACTCAACATGGTTCAGGTGCCGGCATTATGTTCATCACTCCTGAAGGACACACTATGCCAAAATCATACAGACTTATGTTTCTATGCACAAATAATGTGGCTGAATATGAAGCACTGGTCATCGGCATCAAAATGGCCGTAGAATGGAAAATCACAGAGTTAAAAGTCTATGGAGACTCACAACTAGTCATTAATCAAATTAATAACAACTATCAGACAAAGGACGACAAGCTACTACCTTACAAACGAATGGTGGATGACTTCAAACAGTATTTTGTGCACATCACCTTCGAGCAAATACCAAGGTTGAACAACAAAGCAGCCGATGCAATGGCTACAATCGCTTCGCTACTACAAATTCCTAAGCAATAGAGTCGTTATGAGTTCCTGGTAGAGCAACTGTTCTCCCCCGCCTATGACCACTCCGAATCCCATGTTATCTATGCCTTGACTGGTTCCGATTCTCCGCTATATGGACCGATATACGACTACGTCAAGCATAATATCTTACCCATTGACCAATCCCGTAACCAAAAACGTAACTTTATTCGACAAGCTGCCCGTTACACCCTTACCGCTGATACTCTATATCGTCGAGGTCTCGATGGTACTCTTCTTCGTTGTCTTGATCGTAATGATTCCGATTCAGCTTTACACGAGCTTCATGAAGGTATTTGTGGCACACATTCAAGTGGCACTACTTTTGCTAAAAAGCTTCTAAGAATGGGATACTACTGGCCTACAATGGAGAAAGATTCATATCACTTTGCCAAGAAATGTCCTAAATGCTAGATCCATGGCAATCTGATACATGCACCAGCACAGGAACTGCAGCCCTTTACAACATCATGACCCTTTTGTCAGTGGGGACTGGACCTAGTTGGCAAAATTCATCTGTCCTCTTCAAATGGACACAAGTTCATTATAACAGCAACATAATACTTTACAAAATGGATCGAAGCGGTTCCCATGACCACAGTGACCGGGAAACAAATTGCCTCTTTTATCCTAAATTATCTGATCTGCAGATATGGTATTCCAAGTTCAATCGTCACAGATAATGGATGGCCCTTCAAAAATCAAGATGTCCAAGAACTATGTGAAAAAATCAAAATCCAACATCAGTTTTCTACGCCATACTACCCACAGGGAAATGGTCAAGCAGAAGCATCTAACAAAACAATCCTAAAAATCCTCAAGAAAACAGTGAATGATGCAGGTAAAGATTGGCACGTACAACTCAATCCAGCACTTTGGGCATACAGGACTAGCATTCGCACACCTACAGGAGCAACACCATATTCATTGGTATATGGATCAGAGGCTATTTTACCCTTAGAGGTAGAAATTCCATCTCTTAGAGTCTCTTTGAAAGGTTTGATCCCCGATGAAGAGTATCGAGTTAACCGACTGCACGAACTGAAACTATTAGATGAAAAATGCCAACATGCTTATACTCATCTCAAAGCATATCAACAACGCATGTGCAGAAGCTACAATCACAAGGTCATTCCTCGCAACTTCAAAGTTGGTGATCTAGTCCTCAAAGAAAATCCAAGAAATCAGCAGGATCGAGAAAAGAAAGGGAAATTTGAACCTAACTGGTTGGGTCCCTATGTCATCATATCAGTCTATGGATCAGGTGCCTATCAGCTAACAAATTCTGAAGGAGATGTGCTCGATGATCCAACTAACAGCATTCATCTGAAGAAGTACTGTACTTAAGATAGCCTAGTACACGGAAAAAGCCAAAAAAAAAAAATCCAGAAAAAGCAAAAATACAAATTACGATAAAAACAAATGGTGAAAATCTAGTAAACAGGCGCCCTTGTGAACGAACGGCTCCTCTATCTATATCCATGCCATTTTATCCATCAAAATACTATCGGCCATCGCCCGACACTTAGCATATATCCATTCAGGACATACTTAGCGTAGTCACTATCCTGAGTTATTCATCTACCGCATTCCACCATGGCTTGGAAATCATTGTACATAATCATATCCAGAGGTACACTCAGCTAGGGGCATTAAATTGTTCAAAAACTTACAAACATTCAAGACATGCCAACTATTGCAAAACTCAGACATATGACATCCAACAAACACAACTACACTACATCACAACAAACAAAACACAAACAAATACACAAGAAACTCAAGGATGGATGATTTTCTGAAGTACTAAATGTTGCATTATCGCATTAAAGTCTTGATTATTTTGCATTTTGAACTTTTTAAATTGATTGGAATCTTCTCTTTATCTCATAAAAAGCTTCACAGCCAGAGATCATGAGGAACTTCCAAAATTTTCTTAGTCTTCTGTCTGGGAGGCGACCACTTGTACTGTGTGAATATTTGCCTCGAGACGTGATACATATCACTGAAGGCCTGATTCCATTTCACGCATATAAATGATCTACTCTTGTCTGTTTACGCAATACACACTCAGGTCGTCCTGGTTCAATTATACCTTGACGCTTGTGCTATCTTGCAAAATCAAATATCATGTAAATTTTACTCAGGTCATTATGGTTCCATTATACCATTATGCTTGTATAAATTTTCAACATACCCAAAATCAATAAACGCTCCATGATGATATTTACAAAGAAAGTAAATAAATGGTTATATCGGATAGCAAATACAGAATGAGAGATGCTCCAAAAACAGTTAGTTGCATATCATTTTACAGTTAGTTGCATATCATTATACAATTAGTCGCATATCATTTTTTCAATTAGTTGCATATTATTACATATCATTTTGCATGATTATTACATCATTTTTTTTACATCATATCATATTACAATTAGTCACATATTAAATCATACATCTCATTTTCAAGATACATCTCACAGCATATAAAAACATACATTACATCATCTATGTAAACATTACATCATCATATGACAAAGAACTAGCACACATAAACATGCATCCATCTACACATCACATGATCCAAAATGGTGTTGTATATAAATATCTCAAAAATGATCCAAAATGTACAAAATATGTCAAAACTGTGTCCAGTACAAAGAGTACAATGCTCAAAAATACTACAGAGACCATGTCTCTCAAGTATGACTATCTCCTGACGGAGATGGTCTCGCTCCAGCTGCACCCGCCCCTGGATCTCTAGGAGGGTCCTGTCTCGCTCCAGATACACTTGCCCTGGATCTCCAGGAGGGTCCTGTCTCACCGGCCCAGTCACTCCTCGGCTCTCAGATCGTGTCCCGGCAGTTCGAGATCGACTCGATCTCGACTGTGCAAAACTCTCTACACGCCGGTCTCTAGGAACTGCAGCCTCATAATGCCGCCTGTAATACTCAACCTCCTGTACTCTCCGTGTCAGCTCTCTCAGGGTGTCTCTCAAAGGACCACCCGTCGCTGCTCTCTGCACAGTCGCTAAAGCCTCCTCTGCTCGACCCCGCCGCTCTATCTCTGTATCTCTCTCAATGGTCAACTGCGAAATCTGCCGCTGATAGGTCAAAATCTGTGCCTGCAGCTGCTGCACAATAATCTGTAGGGTCTGGATCTGTGCATCCTCTACATGACCCGGCACTCGAACCCACAATGGTCCCTGTGCTGGAGGAACCCCTCCCACTCGCCCTGTCCTCGGTACTGGAGGTGGGAGTATATCTACCCTCCTCCTCTGAGCTGGTCTCACCATCTCCTCCTCACCCCCCACTACTACCAAAACCTCTGTCACTCTCCCCTCTCTCCCAGCTCCAATGGCCAATCCTCCTCTCCCCCTCTCAATCCTACCCTGTCGTACCGCTCTCTGCACACCTCTGCCACCCTGCCTCCCCCTGGCTCCTCTACCCCCTCCATCATCTCCATCGTCTCCGTCATCTCCATCATCTCCCCCCTCCTCTCCATCCGAATCAAATGCTGGCCTCATCTCCTCGGGATCTGAGATCCTCACCACTGCCCGTGCAGTAAACAAACGGGCGAACTCCTCTGTCATCCCGGCATCCTGTATCTCTGGGGCATAGTCCCAGACCTGTCCAGCTAACCCTGTAAACTCCTTTATGGCCACGACACTATCAATAGTCGGCCCCCAATCGGCCACATCCTGCTGCCGCCGTGCATACAAGCACGCTCCCTGTGGAATCCCCTGCTGCCTCCCGAACTGCCACAAAACTCGGGTCACCAAAAACTGCTCAATGACAAACAGAGTCCTCCCAATTAGATACCTCGTCATGAAAACGAACGGCATCTCTATCCCATCCTCTGCCCACACCTCGCAACCTGTATACGGTCTCCAAGTGACCGTATCTATGTCATCAAAAACTCTCCTCCAGTGCTCTAGTTTGCCCAGCTTACGCTGGACAACTAAGCCTCTGTATACATAGGCGTATGCTGCACCTACGGGCCTATCTCTGTCTGCCACTGGCCTCGCTACTGGGATGTGCTCCCAGCACCATACCTGTAATAGGGTCACACCTGCTGATAAGCTCCCATAACCGAGGTATACTACCTCATGAAGGCTCCTATAAAGATGGGCCAACATCGCTGACCCCCACACAAATCTCCGACCCTGTGTAACCATCTGCTCCAGGACCAGCCCCCATCCTACTGAAAATCCCTTTGATCTACGATCAGGACAAAGGAATCCCCCAATGAATCCTGCCAATACAGATGGCAGCAGTGCATAATCCAGATCCAAAAACTCCTGCCAAGGGATCTCATAGCCACGGACACTCTCATCATGAAATATACGGCGCAGTGCCTCTGTGCCGCCCTCCTCTGTCTGCTCGTAGGGTAGCAGTGCCCCTACCACAGGAATGCGCAAAATCCGGTAGCAATCCTTCGGTGTCACTTTCATCTCTCCAGTGGCAAAATGAAAGGTGTTTGTGTCGCTATGCCACCTCTCTGCCAATGTTGTCAAAAGTCCCCAGTTCACAGTGAACCGAGGCATATCCAGAAGCGAGGTCAATCCACATCTCTCTATAATATCCAAGTCTGTCTGTGACAGACGTGGTATCAACATCCATGGTCTCGGGAATCTCTCCCTTGACTGCACGATACCTAATCGCTCTTGTCGACAAACAAAAACAAATCCAATATCAGTTTCCACATCAACACAAATATATCAAAATAAAACTTACATCAAAAACATGAAACAATTTGCTCATCTACAATCAAAGTTCAAAATCCTATCATTTCATATCAACTTGTGACACAACTCAAGTTCTTCAAAAACCATATCAAAACTTGTAAAACAACTCAAGTACCAAAATCACGTAAACTTGTAAAACAACTCAAGTTTCCCACCCATATCCAAACTTGTAAAACAACTCAAGTTTCCAACCCATATCGGCTTGTAAAACAACTCAGACTTTCATACACATTGAACTTGAAACAGACAAATGCAAATACATCATTTTCTGATCAAAACAACAGCTTGATAATCTATACATAACTTGGAAAATTGCACATCAAAACAAGTTATACAAATACTCATCTTGGATAAATGCATCAAAAACATGACAGGCACACAAAAACACAACTTTTCAAACTCGGCCAAAACTGCAAATTTTTCTTGGATGCGCTAAAACAGACCTTCACTGCGCTAAAACAAACCCACGCGCTAGGCTGTTTGTCCTACGCGCTAACCTATCTGGCCTATGCGCTAGAATATATCTACGCGCTACTCTTTTCTTCCGTTGCGCTACCTAATCTGTCCTATGCGCTAGAACCTATCTATGCGCTAATCTATCCCTCCTAGGTGCTACCCTTTTAGCCCTATGCGCTAGGTTAATCCTACGCGCTAAACCCCTTTGCCTATGCGAACCCCGGCAGCTCCAATGCGCTAGGTCATACCTACGCGCTACCTTGTTTCCCCTACGCGCTACCATAGCCTTTGCATGCATTTTTCTAAGTGCACGCGCTAAACTAAATGTCCTATGCGCTAGCAAAACATTTTCGGACGCAAACCCTAAAAATGACCTAGATGCGCTACTCTACGCTTCATATGCGCTAAATTACGCTTTAAATGCGTTAAACCGAAAAACCCGAAGTTTAAAAATCAAAAAACACCTGAAAACGACAAAATGAAAAATCCAAAAGGGGTCAAAAATGTTGACTTACTGGTGGTCCACGCGCTACTGGTCTCCGGTACCTCCGAACGCGCTCGAAACGGTGTTTGTGATAAGGAATAGGCATTTTTCTCTCCAAAGCAAATTCTCTTTTCTTCAAAGTCAATAAAGCACAAATGACTTTAAATCAACCCCTTTTCCCCTTTTATAAGAGGAAAATGAAATTAGGGTTAGCCAACTGGACCTGTAATATGGTCGCGGTCTCACCTATACCAAAACAGTTGTATCTTATTGGGAGATGAATCAATTTACACACTTTCTACAAGCACGGAATCCTACACATCATACGAACTTCATCAATTTAAATCAAAAAAATTCAAAAAAATATTGATTCATCTCCCGAGGGGGCATCACCATCAAATCTCGAATCTGGGGCATCACATCAAATCTAGGGCACGACTGACAAATTAAAAGAGCGACACAAAAATTGCATTTGATCATAAATCACAAAAACACATCATTTTTCTTTGAAATAACATGTGCACACACGTCACTTCAAAGAGGGGCAAAATGTAGACGTATAAAAATGACCATATTCCTAAATGAATATTTTATGTTCATTTCTCTATTTAATTAAATCCAATTTAATTAAATTATCCACATTCTTCTATTTTATTAAATAAATTATTCAATTTATTTAAATAAAATTCACTATATCCATTTAATAAATAAATCATTTTATTCAATTAAATCCCCCTAGCCACTTTTAATTAAATTCAAATTTAATTAAATAGTTATCCTAAATTGAATAAATCTAATTCATTTAATTTCCCCAAATTATAACCAAATTGAATTAAATCATTTAATTCAATTAAATCTTATTATCCCCCATCCACTTGCAAAATCCCAAACCCCTTCCTAATCCCTTCTAGAATCTTCTAATCGATTCTAATTAACCTAACCCTCCTCTAAACTTTGTCACATCCCTAAGCAAAGGGAGGTCACTTCTCAAATGACCCAAAGTCTTGGATAACCATTGAAGGTTTTCAACCTTCAACCACCAAAACCCTTAAAGTCTTTGAAAACCATTGAAGGCTTCCAACCTTCAACCACTTAATCCCCAAAGTCTCCAATAACCATTAATGGTTATTTCAAACCCTCCCACATGGTTAAAACATTTGTTTTGACTCAACCTCTACCCAACCCAAGGGTCTCATCAGGCCATTAATGCATTGACCAGGATTATCTCTTAATCATTTGCACAAAGATTTATCCTTGGATTAACTCTTAATCTAGTGGGTAATCCTAACTTAGACTTGACCCTTAGCCTTTAGATAACCATGAGGTCTTCTCAGGCCTTTAATGCCTCCAACCTCTTCTCTCAACCCAATCCTATATTGACACTTGTCACCATTTCATTGGTACAAATTGTGCACATGGATCCCCAACTTTCAAACTTGGCCCTTGATTAAACCTTTCAATCCTGGCCATCCATTGCCCTGTTTTTGCTATAAATAGAGCTCTCATTCCTCCATTCTTAACAATCATCTTTCAAATTTGAAGCATCACACTTATGCTCAAATCCTTTCAAGCTTTTTCATTTCATATATGCTCATCATTTAGCCTCTTTTTAGATCATAAATTAGACTAATATGCATGCTTAGATTACTTTCTTTATCATTTTAGTTCAATCATAGACTAAATATAGTATGCTAGGATAGTATTCATACTAACCTCGTCATCTTATCATCTAGTTTATTACATTTTTAGCATCATACATAGCTTCATATCTATTTCATACTAAATCAATCAAAAGCATCTCTCGTTCTCATATTTGCCATCCCTAAACCATTTTGCTCAATGATCTGAGAGCAAAAACGTTGGTTTGAGGGACATTGTGAGATAGAGAACCATGGGACCCTCCTTGGGAAGCTGAGTAACACTGCGTTACTCCATAGCTTGCATCAAGAAGTCTTGTGTGTGTGTGTGGACTAGTTTTCTATAATATTTTCACATATTAAGTTTTATTCGCCCACTTTTCCTACAATTGTTATCTAACACTACCAAATCAATCTTTAGTAAATTTATAATTGTAAATTAAATTATAACTAATTTTATAATTGGAATCTTCAATTTATTTGAGATTTATTGGGTTACTTAGTTGGCATTTTAGATTCATTAAAAACAATTAATTTATATTATTACAATTTGATCCAAAATTTATCTAATGTCTAAACTAATTGCTTATTTCGAACTAGTGACTCTACAATTAATTATTCTCATAATAGAAGTAAACATTGCTTAACCTTGCATGTAAATTACACTATTCTTGCATCATGTGAATTACTTTACATTATTTGCATTTATTGATGAGCAAGTTACATTTTCTTCATCTTCATGCAAGTTACACGTTTAATTATTAATATGTGAATTTCATTATTGTCATTATTATGCAAGTTATATTTCAAGTTTTGAATATTAAATAATTTAGTTGTAGAAGGATGGTTTTTATTTCATGTGGTTCATCAATCCCATAGAAGTAGTTATTTCAAATTATTAAACTTTGCAATGTCTATTTATGCATTCATTTCATAATTGTTTCAAGCATGATGCTAATTAAAAGTTTTCATAGCCACTTAGATAGAACACTAAACAAAAGGAGTTGGAAACAAAAACCTTAGCAACGTTCGGTATCTATGGTGCCTCTGGGTCATGCTTATGGGTAATTCTGTCGTGTTGAACTACTGCACCTAACGCCTAATAAAGTTGCAACAACGGTGTTTGTGGCATCGTCCCTATAAATCGTCGGGGAGTAATAACGGCCACAAGGAAGTTAAAATCCAAGGGGTGGGTAATTCCCTTGGATCGATAATCTAAAAAGATAATCATTAATGAATTTACATCCGCACAGTCAAACCTTAGAAAACCCCCTTTAGGGTTGGTTGAGTTAGATGTTTTTTTAGAAATTTAATTTTGTCTTGATGATTGATTTTTTTTGGTGATTGATAATGGGTCAAGGGTGACACTTATGATAGGAATTAGGACCTAGTTGTTTTAGGCCACAAGCAATAGGCCACCTTGATCCCTTTGCTTAAAGCTACCATCGTGGGTACCAAACGCAGAAAAATTATCTGGGACATTGACCCTAGAAAGGGTTGCGTACCCACCAAAACAGTTTACATTAAACCATAGATTAGAAAATAGAACTACATACTTTATGCCTTGATCTCGTGCCGAAACGGGTATGTAGGCAGTCTAGGGATGGATTTGTCCCTAGTACTCCAGCGTTCGAGGATGGGGTCTAGGATTTTGGTTAAGGCGAGTAGATGGCTTGCAAAGTTTTTGGGATACTTTTACTAATTGAAAATTTAAAGGATAATTCAACGCATACTCCGAAGGACTCCCGTATGGATTCACTTGACTTCCCGAGGCTATAAAACAAATTCCGAGGCAAAATTTAAGCTTGCATTATGTTATTTTATTTACTCCTAAGGACAGTGACCTCGGTGCACTCCTATTAGAGGAGTGTAGTTCTTAGAGAGTGACTCAGGACCCGGATGGTCCCAATGAGTCTAAGTCTCTGGCAAGAGCACCTCCTATCCCAAGTTGGATAGATGCCTACCCCATTTGGTAGATGCCTATCCCATATTGGATAGATGAAACCTCCTGCCCCATGTGGACAGATGCCTAACCTGCATGGTTAGATGCTCATCCCAGATGGATGAATGCCTAATCCAATTGGATAGATGCCCAGAGTATGCGATTGAATCAAATACAAATAAATTAATTAATTAAATTAAAAAATATATAATTAAAAATTATTGGGTTAAGTAGTGTGGGTTATTACACAAGATTTAGCAATCCATCAGATGTATACTATTTACTCTTGAAAGAGATTCTTGTTTGCTTACCCAGCTGACATTCCTTACATACCGGATTAGCAGGCTTAACAATCTTAGGAAGATCTCTAACAACTTGTGTAGAACAGATCTTAATCATTGAATCAAAATTTACATGACACATTCTCCTATGCCATAACCAACTCTCATCAATCTGAGCAATCAAACAACTTTTCTCATCGACATTCAAATGAAAAATGTTACCTTCAATCTTAGTTCCAGATGCAATCTCTATGCGAGAGGCATTTAGGATCTTGCATTTTCCATTCTTTAATTGTAGATCATAACATTTATCAACCATCTATCCAACACTCAAAATATTATGCTTCAAACCTTCAACATACAAGACATCATCAGTGTTATGCTTACCATCAAAAGAGATAGAACCTCTCCCACAGATCACATAGTCATCTCCAAATCTTACTATTCTGCCATCATACCTTTCCATACTCACAAATTTTCTTTTATCACTGGTCATATGATGTGAACAACCACTTTCAATCACCCATGCATCCTTCTCTTCAACTTTAGTAGCTAAATATTTCTCCTCAATAGTGTAGCTTGTGGAATCAACATGTATAGGTCCATTTTCCTTAATGGCAAGAAATACAACTTCATCTCCTTCTGATTCTTCATCTGTAACACCTTCATCAACAACACAATAATAGTTCTTTTGATTCCTATACTTTTGGTTAGACTTGTAAGGCTTATCATACTTATCATGCTTCTCATATCTATCATTCCTACCATGTCATACTTAGCCATTCTCTTCGAGCATCTAGAAGAAAAATGTCCTATCTTATCGCAAGAGAAACATTTCAAAGGAAATTTTCCATCATACTTACCAATTCCTTTAGGAAATCTCTGAGCAATCAATGCTTCAAGCTCATCCATCTCTTTTTCTTTCTCTTCCATCTCTCTTCTCTCTCTTTCACATCTAGATATTTTGCACTCATTAGGATCATACTTCTACTTACTAGATATAGATGTTGATGCTCTAAATGTTGTCTTAGACTTTCCATGTGATTCTCCAAATTCACTTAGCTTAAATGCAACAATCTTTCCAACCAACATATCTCTTGTCATTGTAGTCACACTCCTTATCTCATCAATAGCAATAACCTTATGTTTATAAGAAGGAGGCAAAGATCTCAGCACCTTAGCAACAATTTCATCTTCTTCAAGGGTTCCATCGATGCATCTGATACCTAGGACAAGGTCATTCACTTTAGCCATGAAAAATTGTATGTTCTCATCATCTCCCATCTTCAACATCTCATGCTTTCCTTTCAAACTTTGTAACTTAGCAACTTTCACTTGTTTATCACCTTCATACATGATTTCAAGCTTCTCCTAGATCTCATGTGCAGTCTAAAGTTCCATTACATTTGTCATCTTAGAATTAGTCAGGTCACTAAGAAATGCTTCCTTTGCTCTAATATTATGTTCAGCTTCTTTGAAGCAGTAACCGGTCCATTCGGAGGAGAAGAATAGGCATTCTTTGTAATCTTCCAATAATTTTCTCCAAGACATTTCAAGTGCACTTCCATCCAGTTCTTCCATATAGCATAGTTACTTCCATCAAAACTCAGACTATCCTTCTTAAAGATAACACATGCAGTTTTCATCCCAAATCTCCTCAAGCGGTTAAGATTCTTCTGGAGAGTCTAGCTTTGATACCAATTGTTGGTAGCAACAATGAAGGAAGACTGAGGGGGGGGGGTTGAATCAGTCTTCACAGGATCCTCTAAATTAACTACAAAAATAGATCTGATAAAACGATAAGCAAATTAATAGCACAACACACAACACCAAGATTTTTGATGTGGAAAACCCGATAAAGGGAAAAACCACAGTGGGAATCTACCCATAGTAAGATGATACTCTGTAGTAGTGTGTGAAATATTACAATGGGGAATGCACGTGCATTTAGGTACACTTCCTAGAGCTCACTGCTCAAAAGATAATTACCTGGAAGGCTACAACCCTCAAGGAAGTCTCACTAACTTATAATAAGATTCAAACTACAATCCGGAAGAAATGGACGAAAGGAATAACATCTCCAAATGCCTGATTACAGTTCCGGTTAAGCATAGTTGTCTCCTCAGCAACACTAATCTCTCCTCAATTACAACACTAAAAGATGAATCACTTGATCACACATACACCACTATCTGATAATGCACACACAACCTCTACACCTAAATTACATGAATATATCACCTATTTATACAATTCATCAACCTTGATAACAAGGTCGGCTAAACCCTCAACTCACAATTACAAAATTACATCATACAAAACAAAGATCGACCACCAGACCAATATAACGATTTACATGACATAACATGGACCTAATTCCAATTCCCAAACACTTAAATCCATCGGAAATCACATCAAGATCAACCGCAATACGCTACACCACCAAAAATACTGCATAACACGAAGATCATCACCGGTTCATAGAAACCATCAAAAAATTGCACAACGATCAATATAGATTATCAAAAAAAATAGGAAACAACTAGGAAACGCCAACAAGCATGTTAGAATCATCAGGAACAGCTGCACCAACACCACTTATCAAATCTTCATCTGTCAACGGCTGATACTCAAGAATACAACCAATCAACAACTATCACGAAGAGAGATAACTTGCGGAGCACAAAATCATGATCCATGTGAAATGAAGATATAAAAGACCATCCCAAATAATGCCTCAAAATCTCAGCTTAAGACATGATCACACCAGAATATACCGGAGGAAATACTGAAGTTTGCAAAACAGTGATCAACAAAACAAAACTACAAAACCGGATCATAAGATCTTCCCAATTTGCAAACACTAGAGAAAATCACAGGAATATGTTGACATCAATGACAACAACATATACTAGCAGCAACAATGTCCAACAATCTCCAATGGGCATTACCCATTGATTATCCCTATCAAAAAATCTATAAATTGAGGACTTTAATCTAGATTTTTATCATCTACCTTCTTCATATCCTTATGCTACCATTTTCTTCTATCAATATTCATCTCAACATCATGCTACTACCATAAGCAACCACATTCCTTCCCAACTACAGCATAAAAAGGAGCAAATTAAGTGAAGGAGGGTGCATCCACTTCACTCAATCCATAAGATGAAAAAGTAAAAGACAAGGTAACGATGTGTGATTCATTCATATTATCCATTTGTGTCTTTTATCTCATTTTCTTCATGTTCACTAATGACCTATGCATAGACCTTAAATACAAGATCTTGGTGTTGAATTCAAACTATATTAACACATAAGTTGAAAAGTAATAGTTGGTTCATTTGATTAATAGTCAATTCATGTGATTATCATTCATGGGATTAGCTAAAGTAGAATATGAAAATATGACTTACGACCATGAGAATAAATCTGCAAAGGAAATGATCATGCACATAATTAATTTTAAGAGGGGAAAGTTCCTTAGTTAGACTATTCTGGTTCTATGGTTGGGATAATATTATATAGAGTGATAATTGCAAGGTTATGGTTAGCTTATGAGTAAATTAAGATAAATTGAGCATCAAGACAATGGATTTACAGCAATCCCAGAAGTGATTGTAAATCGAAGAGGGCAAAGTGATGAGGCACAACTTTTTTCCTCTATAATACTATATTATTGAAGTTGCTAAGATTGTCGTTGTCATTCCTCCAACCAACCATTTCATGGAATCCTATACCTATTATAAAAACTTAAATGTTATTACATCCTAGAACATCATCTTCTAACACCATTTTAACAACACATCACCACAATACTAATTAATTAAATAATTTTTACTATTTAGTTAATTAGGATTTAATTTTATCCATTAATTTAAATAAATATAAATTTGTTAATTAACTAAATAAATTTTATGATTTGGTTTATTATTCTATTTAATTCATTTATTTATAAATATATTTGTTAGAGTTATCATGTTGTGGCTAATAATTATTTATTTAATTATTAGTCTATTATACTCTACGCTTAAGCTAAACTTAGGCATTTAATAATATTATAAGTATTTAATAATTATTTTAATTATTAAATACACATTATCCCTTTAGGATTTCTTTAGGGTTGCACAATCTCCTTTTATAAGGATTGTATTGTACTTTTTTATTGATTCCCTCTTTGAATGATAATCTTTTTCTTCAGAGCCATTATTGCTTTTTGCCTCCATTCTTCTCTTGTGATAGGTATTTTGCTTGCAGGTGTTCTTAGGATTTGTGAAGTTGTATTTCTCAACTTCTTCATGGTATCAGAGCCTACATTTGCTGCTACTTGTTCCTGATTTTTCAGAAGATGTTTTGGAGGCTAGGGTTTCATTTTTTTTAGAGTTTTTTATTTGCATCAGGGGTTCTTCTTTGTTTTTGGTCATTTTGGGCTCAAACAGACCTCACCGTTGAGCCCAAAACACCCAAAAACCCCCATTTTCATATAAAATTTGTCCAATTTGGACAACTTTGGCATTGGAAATGTTTTTTTGGCTTTTTGCCCCTTTTCTGGGCACGAATTTCGAGAAAAATGCAAAAAATATTTTTGGGTTGTTTTACAGCATACCTAGGGCGGAATGACAAAAAATTGGTGAAAAACTTTTTTGGCATTCAAAAAAGTTTTTTGTTTTTTTTAATTAAAAAAATTGTGAAAATGGGGGGGGGAGCGTACCCCTGTTGCAGTCCGTACAGACTGTGGCCATCATGCCTACTGTAGGCCGCTGGTACCCCACGACCTACAACATGCCATTGCCCTCCCCTTCCGGCCACCGTTGCCAACGCTCCCTCCAACCGCCTTGGGTCCCCTTCTGGCCACCGCCGCTAGCACGCCCTCTGCCCTCCTGTCCACTCCATTGATGCCTCCAACGGCCCTTTCCCGACACCAACGACAATTCCAGAATCAACGGCTTTTTTCGACATCGGGGACTTATCCGACCAACCATTTTTCTGGCAGTCGTTGAATTTTTTTGGTGACTTTTTTTTTCATGCAACAGATTTTTTTTCCAGCAGAAGAGAATATTCTAGGAATATTTTGTTGACGTTAGCAGTACGAACAACATATTGGCCCCCTTTGAGCCCTCTTTGTGCCCTGAAAGAGGTTTTTTTCATTTGGCCATAACTTGGGCATATGATATCATTTTTTGGCAAACAAGATATCATCGGAAAGCTGGTTTCGTCTAATTTCCAGATTTGTGAGTTTTATCACCTGGTTTTTTGTTGGTACATTCTATAGCCATTTGAAGTTAGAGGTTCTTTTTTAGTCCTGAGCTCATATCTTTTCAACAGTTTCTCTGTTTTTCATGATCCCAGTGGCGTTGGGATGATGTTTCAGAGCTCTTCACAACCATCCATGTACTTTTTCCAGATTTTACTCTAGGTACATTTTATTCAGCTTTTTGTGTTTTCACACTCTGGTGAATTACTTGGACATATGACATCATGGAAACTTCTCATTTGCGTGGGATGATTTGTTTTTGGTTGTTCTTCATGTATTTCCAGCCTTTTATCTTCTTTGAGCATTGTATACATCATTTTGTAAGCATTTTCCTTTTTGTAAATGCGCTAATATAAAGTGCCACTATGCCTTGCATGCTTGGGATCTTGCACATCTTGTGCCTTATTGTTCTCGCACTCCATTATAAAGTGCCATGGGGGAGGGGGTTTGATGTTTGTCTTTGTTTGCCATCTACCTTTGTCACGTGAGTGTTCCTTCCATGACATTAGCCTCATGATGTGTGTCAAGTTAGTGTTCCTTCCACGCCACTAGCCTTTATATGTGTTTGTACTTTCTGCTGCACTCTCGATGTTCTTGGTTCTTCGTCATACAGTTTTTCTTGGCATTCAATTTCAGTGTACCTATCACCTCTCCCTTGTCAGCATTATGGGGGGGTTTCTCCTGTTGGTTGTTGGTTCTAATGCTTCCTTGGTTCGTTAGAGTGAGCTATGTATTCGGTATTTGTTTCTATGTATTAGGCAGATGCAGTGGCTGGTTACCTATGCATTTCTATGAGATGGATCATTTACCATATGGAGACTCTTTCATTCCTTTTTTTGGAGGCAACCTTTCATCTTCGATTGATTAGCTCTTTAGACTTTGGTGTTTTTTGCCATCTGATTTGAGTAGTGTTATTTGAGGGTACTCATGTAGATTACAGTCTTCTCTACCTGATCATCTTCTATTTCAGTGGAGGTTCTTCAGATTGACAGTTATTCTTCGATAGTGTTTGCAACTTCATGCTTCAGTGGTGTTCTTCATGTTCATCCTTTGTTCCTATTTTCTAGAATATTTTCTTGTTTGGAGGCTTCTTCAGTCCTTCACTTGTTTTTCTCTCTTTAGGAGAGGAGTTTTTCCCATGAGGGTTTCTCCTTTTCTCAAGTTGTGAAAGATATTTTGTACTTGGGTACCTCATCAGGCCTAGTTGTTGGGACCCACTGTTACTTTCATGCATTTTTAGTCCTTAGTTGTTTTTAGCTACTCCCTAAGTTCATCTTAAGGGGGGGTGTTAGATTTATCATGTTGTGGCTAATAATTATTTATTTAATTATTAGTCTATTATACTCTACATTGATGCAGAGGCTCGGGTCCATGACTAAAAACATTCCTTCATATCAAGTTCAAACACACATCAATTTATTTTGTAGCACACCTCAAACACATAGGTTCTCTCAAGCCACTAGGGTACACAAACCACCAAAAGAAAACATCAACTTAACAAACTCAATCCAATCCTTGGAATACATTTCATTAGGCCAATTACGCATGTCTAAGGCCAACTTGAAACTCACAAACTTAAACTTCACCAAACCCTTATATCCTACTCACACAAGCCACTTCCTTATGAGGACCCAACTTGTCCATAAACTCATCTCACAATGAAAAACTCTATAACTAAACACCTTGAGATGCTTTGGAATGATTAATTTGACATGAAAATACCACACATGGTCACCAAGAACATAGACAAATCATATGATAGTTTTCTGCAACCTTCTTGTAGCAGCAGCGACAGGAACTCACATAGACATGACAATTTTTAGAAATTGTCTCATTTGACCCCTCAAATCATAAGATGATTTTTTTCTGATAAGAAGTAAGTTTGTTCACAACATTATAATATATCCACACACCAAGGGACAAGTCCTTACTCGACCATACGTAGTTGTATCAACACAATCTCTAACTGCAGATCTGGAAAACCATTTTCTGAACAGACTGCTTTCACAAAAATTATCATAACTTGCTCATTTTTCCATTTAATTCAATCAGACTTGAATAAAATTAAAGTAGACTAAATATTATTTTCATCCATATGACACTTGCACCATAATACTTCCATACAAAAGAGTACAAATCTCTACAACACACGGGAATCAAAGTTTTACCAGACTTTGGCACTGTCAAATCAACATTTTGACATCATATTACACGTGCAAAAGTGAACATGGATCCCTGCAAGTAAAACAAAAACAAAATATATACAATTTTCATCCATTCCACCAAGAGTTTTCCTTTGATCAACGTGGAATGGAGGAGTAATACATTTTATATTCTCATTGTTTACCCTAGTAGGGTTTTGACAGTGTTTTACAAAAATTAATAGATCTCTCACCAAACTTAATGAAAAATAATTAAATAAAGACCAAACTATTGGGGGTTCACCCCTCTATCATTATCAATTTCTTATTGGTGCAAATGAATCATTTTTCAATAATAAAATTACTGATATCAGACTGTTACGTCTGAAAAACACAAGTGCTAGAAATCACAAATTTATTGATATCTCCTTCAATACATTGAACAACAACCACATCCAATGTGTATAATACTTTTATAATTCCTTTCAATATTTTATATGGTTCAACCATCCTCATAACCTATTTTGGACAAACCATGTCTAATTACCCCTTACAAATTCAAAAGTTGCTTAACCATTTTTTGTCAACTTTGACAATTTTTGCTCCAAATTGAACATAGACCCTATCTATGACTTCCATGACCCAATAATGATTAAAATAGGTCCAAATACATAAAATAAACCCTTTTAAATGATAAAATCCCTTACATAACTCATTTTCACATATTTGTACCATATTGACAACTTATGTCAATTTTGTCAACATTACAACTTTAGGACTCAAAACCTTAACAAAGGGACTCGTAGACACTAAATACATCATAAATGGTCATTATTGACCTTATTACATAGAATAAACACAAAACCATTATCCTTGTACCAACTTGACCTCATTGTGCCATGAGGACCTATTAGGTGCTCCTACACCATACACTTAAGCTAAACTTAGGCATTTAATAATATTGTAGGTATAAAATCTAATTATTAAATACACATTATCCCTTTAGGGTTTCTTTAGGGTTTCACACCTTTAGGGTTGCACAATCTCCTTTTATAAGGATTGTATTGTACTTTTTTATTGATTCTCTCTCTGAATGATAATCTTTTTCTTCAGAGCCACTATTGCTTTTTGCCTCCATTCTTCTCTTGTGATAGGTATTTTGCCTCAATCAATCTCATCCATCTATTTACAATCAATCTTTATCATTAATTTATTAGGTTTTTTTAAATGTGAACTTGTTCTAGAAGATTATGTATTTCATCCTTATCTTTCTCTAAAAACTAACTTTCTCTAGAAGTTAATGCATCTAAACCATCCACTTTCGTACTACACTCAAAATCTAAACCATTCATATTCTCATCAAGAATTTATAAAACAACTCACATCCTCAATCAAGTCATGAAGGATCAATCCACAAGTACACATTGTTCTAGATTAAGGCAAAAACAGGTTTTGAAGGGGCACTGAAACCCTTTACATAGAAGATTATAAAAGGCTTAGAATCAAAGCATTAGATAGTCCAAAACAAAACAGGCTGCAAAAGATAGGAAAATTTAAAGAGCAACCATGAAACCAACAAACGCCAAAATGGGCAAACAAAACTAGCAAAAAACTAGAACACAAAACACAAAACCACAGAAACACAGAAAATACAACACAATTACATGAGGTTCTTAAGGGTCTCGGCGACCTCAACCTCCAGCTGGCTCATCTTGTCAGGACCCATCCTCATCTCTTTGTAATCCCCGCTTTGAGTCGCAGCTTTTTTCTTTATGTTGCCTCGAGTCCGCGTACAAGGGCCTTGACCAGCCTGAGTCTTCTCATTATCATCACCAATATTGATCAAAACTTTCTCATGTTGCACATTGTCAAGATTATTCACCATTGCATGCATGGAATCTGTCGTTTGTTTGACAATCTTGTGACTGATGGTCATAATTGTGATGAGAGTGGCTTGAATTGTCTTATAGTTCTCTTCTACATGGGTGATTCTATCCTTAAATCTTTTTTGCATCTGATCAATACCCTCCACTGCTCTGTTGATACAATCCACCACAAATTTCTTTTCATCTTTCGTCCATTGCCCATTACCTTTCTGATTATGGAATCTATCGTCTGTTTGACAATCTTATGACTGATGGTCATAATTGTGATGAGAGTGGCTTGAATTGTCTTATAGTTCTCTTCTACATGAGTGATCCTATCCTTAAATCTTTTTTGCATCTGATCAATACCCTCCACTGCTCTGTTGATACAATCCACCACAAATTTCTTTTCATCTTTCGTCCATTGACCATTACCTTTCTGATTATCCTGAGCAGAGATCACATGAATAACATCCATCTTGCTACCCAAGGCCCTTTGGTTGATTCTGACCTCTTTAAGCTCATAAAAGAGCGACTTAAACATGTTGTAAGTATCCATGGTGTGGTTCTTGGCCATACCCAAAACATCATCATAGTCATCCCTCTTATCATTCAACTCCACACTCTTTGCATTAAGGTCCTTGATGGTATTCTGTAGAGGCGGCGAAGGGGGCAGTGAAGGGGCTTTTCAAATTTTTGGTTGTCAGGCTTCATGCTACCCCCATTACCACCCTCTAAGCCCTCAGAATTAGCCTTATTACCACTAGACACAGAGGAATCATTGCTAGCTGAAGTGGATGAAGAAGAAACAACCAACTGCTTCCGCACATTCTTACCCTTGCCCAAAGAAGATTTGGC
The DNA here is from genome assembly GCF_030272615.1 of Cryptomeria japonica. Classification (NCBI taxonomy): domain Eukaryota; kingdom Viridiplantae; phylum Streptophyta; class Pinopsida; order Cupressales; family Cupressaceae; genus Cryptomeria; species Cryptomeria japonica. The sequence continues at coordinate 275,496,229 of NC_081409.1, read as the reverse complement.
CTTCAGGGAAAACTTAGATTTGGCTTTTTTATGAGGGGAAGGAGAGTCTACCTCAGAGTCCAATTTGGACTCCTCACCTGTCGACTCCCCTACAATAGTATCATCCTCGGAAGAAGTAGGGATATAATCATATAGGGTAGGAAGGGCACAAAAATGGGAGTCAATGAGAACCAAAAGCCCTTCATGGAGGATGGGGAACTTAACCGGGTTCTTATGATCCCTAAAATTAGCCCTCAAGGAAGACATCGGATAAAAAGGAAGGGACACCTTGACACCATGATGGAAGTGGTTCAGAAACACAAAGTGATGTCCATAAACCCTCCTGAAACAACCATCAAGAGTGAAATATTCCATAATTATCTTGAGGATATTCACCCAGAATTCCTTGATGATAGAGATGTCCTAGTAGCTTGCCATTTTCTTCACCATCTTGGCCCTCTCCTCTTCATTTTTAGGTAATTTTTGCACCACATCTCTGAGTAGTTTATGTCCCTGTAATATTTCATTCCATCAGTCGAAAGGTCAATGACTTGTACAATCAAACTCTCATCGATAAGAACCTTGCGCCCATGCAGAGTGGCAGTTCCATCTTTCCAATGCTTCTCGAAATAGGCAGTCACATCCTTATTTCTCCCCTTTAACCTCTCAATATAGGGGGTGACACCCCTTTTCTCTAGGAGCCTCCATAATTTCTTATCCTTCTTGAGATGCACACAACTTGGTGGTTCAATTCTCTTCCTAGCCACACCTATTCTTCCCTTCATTCTATGAATGAACAAACTCATGACTTTCAGACTGAGAAAAGCCCAAATGAAGCCAATATCAACCCATAAAGAATGCAAATTAAATCTGCAATAATGATACTGACCTCTAAAAACACATGCCATATGCAGGAAGTGGACGATCTTTATAGAAACATATCTAGTAATGATGGCAAGAGCACTCATAAATTTACCTTCCTCAACTTCTATCATGAAGAGCAAGCATGTAGTGTTTAGTGTCCAATTTATCCTCATTGGTCCAGCTCACTTGACTAGTACTTCTCACTCCCTTATTAGCTAAGTAGTCGGCCACATAGTTGGACTCCCTAAAAACATCAAGAGATCGTCATATATCCCCCATCAAACAATCATCTATGATCATCCTTTTATTCTTGAAAATTGCATGCTATATAAATCTTGTATAATTCCTCAAGCAACTACATCAATTGTACCTTGAGCAATCTATTTTAATAAAGAGGGTTTGCATTAGTAAGATTATAAAGTGTGATTTTTTTGAAGCTCTCTTTAGCTCAATGGGAGGTTGTAAGATAGGGAATTTACCACTTTCAAGGAAATGTAACCTCAAAGAGAAAATGCCCCTCAATTACCTAAAGCAATATAAATTTAAATGCTATAATAAAATTAAAATAATTAGAAAGTAAAATGATAATCCATTTGCGAAAAATGACAACTTTATAACTAAGCTTATACACGTACATAATGCAAAAATCTTTGAATTTATTAAATTATAGAGAAATAAAAATATATAATCTACAAGAATAGAAAATGTAAATAGAGAGGAACTTGTCACCAATACACTTTTAACCTCATATGCTAGCTTGTTAAGTGTCCACTAAAACACATCTATGTTGTTGTCTATGTAATGCCCCGCCAGGAAACCCCGAAGGGATAAAGCCATAACACAAGAATAGAGTGCAAATTTTTTTTTTTAAAGTTACAACACATAAGATGCAACAAGATATCAAAGATTCAAATTACATAGCGGAAGACTTCAACTAACACCTAAAGAGTTTCCCAACGAGATTACTTAAATTTCACAATTCACTTAACTCACACAATTAATTCACAAGCTGAATATCTTAATAACGAGATAATTCATAATCAGGATAATTCCTTTCAAAGAGGGAAATATAAATCACAAGTGAAGATTCATCATTAAGATCCATTCATAATCTTCATTCAGGCTTTCATTTAAAATTACAAACCAAACATCTAACATTCTAATACACTAGGATTTCATCATAACACAAGAGATCTTTCCAAGCATATTTAAATTTCTTAACAACAACTGAGTATAATTCATTACTCTAAGTTACATTCTTTCATATTCCAACTTATTGCATTTTAAAGGACGATTACCTACATGCATCTACGGCACATCTCATCTAAACCACTTATGCATTCAATCAACATGGCATTCGAGAAAGAACCGAATATAAGCATTTATAGTTAATTCCCATTTATCCACTTAACCATTTTAACATAAGCTAAACATACATGATAAAGCCGAATAAAGGAAACATAAGAGAATACATCACATAACACCATAATGATCTCGGAGTTCACCCCTAAAGGGCTACATCTCCGGGTCTGCTCAACTGCAAGACCCCTCTGATAAATAATAAGGTTAAGAATACAAGAGGTTACACCATATAATCCAGCCATCAAGGCGATACATAAACAATATACAAACGACCACATCGGCCAATTAATACATAAACGATCCTTGAAAAGAACAGGATCCAGCTGAACATAATCAAAGCTAAAAACAAGAGGTCCATGAGAGCATCCATAAAACTGAGCCATCACCACCCAAGGTCTAACATGAAACCGACACTCACAAGGTCAGAGCCAAAAGGACGACTCACAAAGGAACTCAAAACAGGACAAAACGATAACACACTAGCGAACGTAGGGACAAGTGTCATCACACAACCTGGTATGGATACCATGGCAAGTCTTCATAGGTCCCGGCCCCATACATTGGGTCACCCTGGCAACCTAATCCGAACTTCCGGCCCATCCAAGCCTCATGTGGACCCACACATCCTCTCGTGAAGACAAGGAAGATGGTTTGCCATTTCAGGCCTTCTCACAGCATGTCGAATCTATGATAGCACTCGTCCCATGTGTGAGGTACATTTATCTTACTTAGAGATTTCATTCTAATCTACTTAGGTTATCACTTATTAGACTCACTTTCGACGGGTTACCCAGCAGCCACTTTGGGCGCGGCCCCCAATCGAAAGTCACTTTCCCATACGACACTAGACTATACTCAGACGAACTCAAAACCAAGGAATACACATGGTCAGATGAACGGAGTTCAAGAAGAGAGAAACAATCATCTGGTCCAACACGACTCAAAGATGAACACTTACTGACGGTACTCTAACTAGAGACCTGACAAACTAAGGTCAACCATGGATCATCATTCGACTCGCACAAAGAGGATATGACCAACTATGACAACAACACAATACGATAGTCCACTCGGAACCGAGGACTGAAACAGGTACCCTAAGTCAATCCAAACGACTGGGTCCTACTAAACAAAGCAAAACATGCCATTTCATAAATAAAGGCGAATACAAAAATTAAACTCGCAAGGCAATAATCAGAAAAGACAATATTTCCTCAAATTGATCTAATCATAAAAAATCGATCAAGTTTTCTACAAGATCCAAATCAGCTTACAGTTATCTACCTCATCTAGGGATAAGTTATTCTTGGTTTTCTAACTCTATAAGGTTCAAAGCATCGAACAGGCAAATTAAGCCATAATGAGTTTTAACCAATTCATATTATTAAATCTCAGACAACCATTAATCAAATAATTAAGATATTTAATCTCCAACAAAACATCATTAACACACTGGTCTAAAACCAACTTCTACAGTTTCGTATTATTTCTCAAGCCCAGATGCATTATACGGATTACGGAAATATATATATAAATACAGAAAGAGAATCTAAATGGAGATAATCATTTCCAAAATCCAAATCTTAATTTCCTACGCACGTATAGCAGAATCCAAAATGAACTGTTAATTAAAGAGTATATTTATTATTCCACGATAAATAAAATATACACAATTAACGACTAATAGTGCACAATAACCCAGTTAATTATTAGTTAATATATAATTATTAATCTCTATTAATAAAATATATCTCACTAATAATTAATGTATTTGCACAAATTTCGAATTAATATCGACTAGTATAAACACACAATTTAATTTCCATTAACCATATATATAATAATCATTAGTCAATAATTGGAAACGTAATCATTAAAATAATATTCATTAACATGATATTAAAACCATATGTATTTCTTTTTTCTTTTTTTTGAATACTAAAAGAAAATACATTATCAACACCATTTTATAATACTATATTTTGTTTTTTTATAAAAAAACGCATTTAAAAAAATGCATTAACAAAAACGCATTAACCAAAAACACATTAGAACACGCGACGAGGGCGGTTGTGCCCTAACCCTAGCCGCAGCGCCGCTCAACACGGCCCAGGCGGCAGCGCCGCTGCGGTGCCTGCAGGCTCTGCGACGCCCTGCAGCCACCGCGGACCTGCGGCCACCGCAGTGCCGCGGCCGGAGCTTCCAATGCCAGCGGGGGGGGAAAGACCAGAGGGAACGAGCGGGGAGAAGGGGGGACGTGCAGGGAAGAGGGGAGGAGGAGCGGGTGGAGCTCCGCTCCCCGCCTCCAATCCCCAAATCACAGTTTTAAAATAAAACATGCACAGTCCCGAACTAATAAAAAAAAAAACGCCCATTACTTAATTTGACAATAATTTTTGAATAAAAACGCACGGCTCAAACAATAAGTTTGTTTTAAACGGACTGTGTTTATCACATTGCTAATAACATATAAAACACAGTTCGAAATCTCTCCCATTTTGAAACTACCACAAAATTTGTTGATAAATTCGGTTTATAATAAAATCTGATTCAATGAAATTCGTTTGGCATCAAGATTCTTGATGGAATTCATCCATTCCAAAACAAAGAGGGGGTTTCAAACATCCAAAAGGAAATAAGGAATAACACCACCTCAAAACATTTCCAGCCAAAAGAATCTGAAACCAAATAACATGAAGACATCCAAACTCCCATTTCCATTTCATACAACAACTAAACTTGAGAATTAGATCCTACCTGCATTCGCAATCCTGGTATGGCTGAGGGAGAGCCCACCTGTCAAATCCAGAACATTCCTTCCCCAAACCTCCAAATTTCCTTCCAAAATTCTCTCCAACCAAAGATTTTCCAAATTGTCCATCCTCTCCAATTTTCCCCAAATTGGGTTATATGGAAGAGTTGACCCAAAAATTCCATTTTTGGAATTTAAATTTCTTATTTAAAAATAATTCACAAAATTTAATTCTATTCAACTATATCAACAAAATAACTTGTTTTTTTTTTTCAATTAAAAATCGATTTCCTCAATCAATTAAATTTAACCTTTCAAATTTCAGAATCCAACAGAATGCAACTACGTCTATTGCGATAAAATACAAAAATTCCTTTTCAACAGCATATATAAAATGCATTAAATATTCCAAATCAATCATTAAATCAAATTTGCTTCCAATATAAAATAAGCAATTCACATCAACGAAAATCGCATAACGGAAACTAGATTACTTTAGCCCATTAATCTTCAATGCACATATGCATATATTTAATAAAGAAAATTACTAAAGACTAATTAATCATTTAACCAAACACACCAGGCATGCAAATCGATAAATCCAACCAAACAGATGACTCGCAAACCCAAACAGGAAGGGGATTACCGACGACGACTGGCGATGCTCACTGGAGCACGACTAAGGTCAACTAGGGTCTTACGACCACCTAATCCAACTCTAAGGATTAAAAAGATACACTCAAACCTGCAATCCAGGTGAAGACGAACCTCGCACTCATGCGGCGTTGTACCTGAAATTTCCAGCAACCAAGAGTCATACATGCATACATATATAAAATTTACTGAAAGCGTTAGCTCGATGTTAATACCACGAAATAGGAACACCGAATAACTTGCATACAACTAGTGAGAAAATCACATCAACAGCGATGCGTTAAATCCAACATCTGACAATAATCATTATATTAAGATAACTAATCAAGATTAAACCAAGGTTAGAGATCGATTACGGTAGGGGTACTACAGTCTTGATATAGCTAGTTAAAAAACTCCTCAAACATGCATCTTTAGATTTCACAACATCTTGACCTACACACAAAGAGAGACGATAAAATGTTTGGGGGATATTTAGGGGTATGCCTCAGTAGAACCCCTGTTTTGGTATTCTGACCTCCATGGACAACCATATTAGACTAAATAAAAAGATAAATGACACAAAAGTAAATAGACTAGTAGAACCATCCTCACTATAGAGGAAATCCACTACTCGATAGATAGATGAAATATTTATTTAAACATATATTATCAAAAGACTAAAATACAACAGATCGCACCAACAATATAAGCCTCCTCACTTGAAATGCTTGATATGTTTGAAAGTTAGAGAAAACAAAGTAGCTTAGGTGGCTACCAATGTGCTTGCTAAAATGAAGCTTGTGATAGCTAAAAGTGTTTTAGTAGACTTTCAGTAGTTAGAGGGGTAGAGTTTACTTGCTTGAAAGAAGTATAGTGCAAATATATCAAATTGAATGAGAAGGAGATGAGTCTTGTTTTTCAAAAGGGTGAGAAGAGTCATTGTTCTTCCCTTTGAGCTTTATGAATTGTGTCATAAATGAGCCACATGGGTGATGCACTTTTTAATCTCAAAAATTGTTGGGATGCCAGCATGCCACATGAACGTCTACACATAGTATTGTGGTCCAAGAGAATTTTTCTCATGTTCAAATTGCAAAGTGACAATGCTTCATCTTTATCATTTGTAGAGTTAAAATCTTTGAAATCAAAATATAAATTTTATCACGTAAATATTAAGATTGAAATGGACGCAATGCATAAGTGTAAAATTTTCACCATGTGCAATTTTTACATCAACACTACAGAAGTATGATTTGATTTAGAATAAATACTTTAATATTTATTTAAATTATTTTCATGCTATTTTAAATTAGGATATACTTATATAAGTGATAAACAGTCCACTCTTAATTGATGTTAAACACATACTTTAGATAAGAAGGCCATTTGAATTTCAAACATTAAACAAATTTTTTAAAAATCAATTAATACTTAGATGTCTTTTCAAAATTATGTGTATGACCTTCTTAATTGTAAGTGTATTGATAAAGTTTAGTTTACTTATGAACTCAAGCATAAAGTTGATACTTAAAATATAAAATTTAATGTGTGTGGTGTGGGGTGGGGTGGGGTGGCTTAAAAGGAGCTCATTTACAAAATCAACATTTTACTTCACCTTACTTTAATTTGTATTATTTTTATTATTAAAATAAAAGATACTTTAATATGTATTGAAATATCTAGATGTCTTTTCAAAATTATGTTTATGACCTTCTTAATTGTAAGTGTATTGATAAGGTTTAGTTTACTTATGAACTCAAGCATAAAGTTGATATTTAAAATATAAAATTTAATGTTTTATTATTAAAATAGAAGATACTTTAATATGTTATGGGACTAGGAGTATGAACTAAGTCTGGCCTACTTTAATTTGTATTATTTTTATTATTAAAATAGAAGATACTTTAATATGTTATGGGACTAGGAGTATGAACTAAGTCTGGCCTATATACCATGGTGAGATTCAATAGTGACATGTTTTTATAATAATAATATTTTGCATTCAATAACAACATTAAACATTTGTTATCACATATTAATATAGTTGTCAAAAGACAACTAAAAAGGATTACAATATTTTTTAACAATTTGATTTGAGAACCATATGTTCCATTGAAGGTTTTTTGGGGATTGCTTTCCTTTTTTACACTTTTGTCCATCTTATATTTCCCTCATCATCCTCGTATTTTGATTATGTTAGAGAAGCAAAAAAATGATTAATTAGTTTTAAAATAGATTTTCCAAAATCTAATTCTTTAGCATGGGTTAAACTTGAGGGCCGAGAAGTTTTATCCAATTTAAATAGTTGTGGAATGAGAATGGTAGAAACTATTAATTTGGTTTCCAAAAATGATTTAGTAGATGGCATATCTACTAGAGACTTTTAGAAGAAGATGAGAAGTTTAAAATAGGCTTCTCTATAGAGCCTTTTGTAGGGAAATATGTTGTTTATTGATTTACATAATTTTGATTTGGATTCTTTTCTACATAATCATGATCTATCTTCTTTTTCTCTTTATAAGAATCCTATTAGAGGTCATCCTATTGTAATATATTTCCTATCATACTATCTTTTGGAAGAGAATGGAAAGAGTCCAACCCCTCCCAAGATTGAAATTTTTTTGAGGGACCCATATCCAAAATATCTTGGAAGATGATAGAAGAGAGGAGCACTCTAACCTATTAGAGGATTTAAGTTTTTTATGCTTTATAAATAAATGGACCAAACATGCATCTTTCCACCATGTATATTTTTTCAACAGCTAAGGGTTTTCCATTTAATGATTCACAACAATATGATTCACCTAAAAGTATTTATGACATAAAAAAATAATATTTTTATTATCCAATATTTGTTTCCACACCTTGCCCTTAACTTTTAATCAAACATCATTTAGTAACCCTTTCAAAATATCAATGATTGGATCAATTACTATAAATCTATCTAAAGCATTATCTATTCCTTGAAAATATTGATTGACCCAAAACTATAAAGAAAGATATGAAAAATTAACCTAGGTTCACATGGTAATGAGATTATTAGTAGTGATATTGAAAGATAAAAGTTAAGGTTTAATTGATAAAACATTATTATCCCAAAACTATAAATCCTTACCTAGGATTATAATATCATCCTTAATAGATTTGCATAATAAAACAAATAAATTATAAGCACTTAGAGAACCTTATATTAACTCCTTAAAGAAATGAGTGTCATTTCTTGGAAATCCAAGCATTCAAATATATCAAACTTCGCTAGAAAGACTTAAATTGATAAATCAATCCAAACATGGATTAGTTTTTTCCCTTTGATTTTACCTCTTGATTTAACAAAATGATTGCATGATGTCTAAAGTAGGAGATAATATTAAGCTTATAAATCTGATGTGAAAACCCAACAACTTGATTTACATAGAAAGATTTAGATATTGAAGTATTGAAAATATCTTTGCCTCCATCATAGTGAGAATGCCTAACAACCTTTGAACTACAATAGATATTGTAATGCCCCTCCCTCAATCAGACTTTGTTTAACTTAGTTTGACTCTGGTTGATTTCTTCGGTGGTTTATGTGACTGGATGATACTCTCTTATGCGATGACTTTTAATATGTTGGTTATGCATTTTATCTTGATGAATGGTTAGATGTTAGATTATATGTATAGATACTGACCTTGGACTGACATATCTTCTTTATGTATGAGATATTTCTTGTGTTCATCTACTTGTATGGTTTCGAGTCTGTATGGGGTGAGAGGGAATGATCTTCCATCACCCACTTTGGAGGGACATGGAAGGTCACGACTCTCCTCCTCTAGTGTGCCTGTTATGTTGGAATAATGTATTTGCATGTTCAACAATTTGTTTATGCAGCTGCAGGTACCAAACATCGACTCCACCTGAATATTTAGGTTTGAGTGTGCTCTTTGACCCAATGGAAAAGTGGAAAAAGGAGTTATCAATCAGACCCTGATGCAACCATTGTTCCTA